>NC_060884.1:7106855-7179355 GCF_014805685.1 Silurus meridionalis | reverse complement strand
CCGCCAACCTGAAAATAGCTCCGAATTGCATCCTTGTTCACATCTCCCAAAATACATAAATAAAAAAAAGAAACAATATAAACAAACAGCAAAGCAATGCGACGCAAAGCCGATTCAACTCTCGCTGCTTTCCCGGAACCCGGCGAAGGCGTCTTTTGGCTCGGGTTGGCTCTGTGTTCTAGCGTTTGGAAGCTGGAATGACAGAGGTGTCAGGAATCCTTGACTTATGACAGCAAACAACAGCGAGTAGATCCTTCTTCTCCGGAGTTGTTCTGCACAGTGGATTGACAGTGAGATATGATGTGGATGTGGATGTGTGTGTGTGTGTGTGTGTGTGTGTGTGTGTGTGTGTGTGTGTGTGTGTGTGTGTGTGTGTGTGTGTGTGAAGGGTGTCTCCAGACTGACATGGACCTCACTCTTGCCCTTGAACTTTTCGACATTGTGTATGCTTTCGGATGCACTCTCTTGGGGAGGAAAAAAAAAAACTTTAGTTCAGCTTGTCTGCAGTACAAGTATGTAATAACATTGCGTATATGATGGACGTGTACGTTTCTTCAGAAGTATCCTAGAATGTTCTCAAACTTAATGACGTTTTTTTACAGGTTGAGCCTGATTTTAAGGCTATTTTGTGAAGGATAACCAAAGGAAACCAAAGGAAAATCCAAAGGTCTATGTTTGTTAACCATATCTACATAGTGCTGGCTTTGTGTGCAGCAGCATTGTTATACTGGAACAGGTTCAAGTGAAGTGAAAGAGATGTTCTTGTGCTGTTTTTACTTGTAATGCATTTACATTTAATGATTGTAATGAACTGTTCCTAAGCTGTTCTAATGCAATTATGTGTGAGCTGTTCTTCTGCAGTTCATAGTAATTGGATGTTGGACATTGGATGGTGGTCTGTAGGATGGCTTTGGAGGTAAAGAAGAAGAGGAGGAGAGTGAAGACTGAAAGAAGGATAAGATGGTGGAAACTGAAGAAGAAAGACTGTAGTGTGAGGTTCAGGGAAAAGGTCAGACAGGGGCTCGGTAGTGGTGAAGAGGTTCTGGATGATTGGGAAACTACTGCAGAAGTGAAAAGGGAGACAGCTAGGAAGGTACTTTGTGTGACTTCTGAAAATAGAATGGAAGACAAAAAGACATGGTGGTGTAATGAGGAAGTGCATCAAAGCATGAGAAAGAGGTTGGCGAAACAGGATTGGGATCGGCAGAGTGATGAGAAAAGAAGGCAGGACTACAAGAAGATGCGGAAGCAGGTGAAAAGAGATGTGGTGAAAGCCAAGGAAAAGGTATATGAGGAGCTGTATGAGAAGTTGGACACTAAGGAAGGAGAGAAGTATTTGCGAATAGAATAGCGATTGGCCAGGCAGAGGGACCAAGCTGGGAAAGATGTGCTACAAGTTAGTGCAATAAAGGAGGGAGCTGGAAATGTTTAGGACAAATGGCAGTTTGGTTTTTGAACAGATTGTTTAGCAAGATTTTGGAAGGTGAGAGGATGCCTGAGGAATGGAGAAGGAGTGTGCTGGTACCGATCTTTAAGAATAAGGGAGATGTGCAGACCTACAGTAACTACAAAAGGAATAAAGCTGATCAGTTACACCATGAAGTTATGGGAAAGAGTTGTGGAAGCCAGGCTGAGAGAAGAGGTTACCATCTGTGAGCAGCAGTATGGCTTTATGTGAGGAAGAGCACTACTGATGCAATATTTGCTTTGAAAATGTTGATAAAGAAGTATAGAGAAGGTCAAAAGGAGTTGCATTGTGTGTTTTTGGATTTAGAGAAAGTGTATGACAGGGTGCCGAGAGAGAAGTTGTGGTATTGTATGAGGAAGTCAGGTGTGTCAGAGAAGTATATGAGGGTGGTGCAGGACATGTATGAGGACAGTTTGACAGCAGTGAAGAAGTAGGAACGGCAGACTGGTACAAGGTGGGGGTTGGACTGCATCAAGGATTGGCTCTGAGCCCTTTCCTGTTTGCAGTGGTGATGGACAGGTTGACGGCCGAGGTCAGACAGGAGTCTCCGTGGACTATGATGTATGCGGATGATATTGTGATTTGTGTATAGAGTAGGGAGCAGGTTAAGAGCCTGGAGAGGTGGAGATATGTGCTGGAGAGAGGGGGAATGAAAGTCAGTAGGAGTAAGACAGAGTACATGTGTGTGAATGAGAGGGAGGACAGTGGAGTGGTGGAGGAGTTTAGGTACCTGAAGTCAACAGTGCAAAGTAATGGCGTGTGTGTTAGAGAAGTGAAGAAACGTGTGAAGGCAGGGTGGAGTGGGTGGAGAAGAGTGGCAGGAGTGATTTGTGATAGAAAGGTATCTGCAAGAGTTAAAGGGAAAGTTTATAGGACTGTGGTGAGACCTGATATGCTGTATGGTTTAGAGAGAGTAACAGTGACTAAAAGACAGGAGGTGGAGTTGGAGGTAGCAGAGCTGAAGATGTTGAGATTTTCATTGGGAGTGACGAGGATGGACAGGTTTAGAAATAATTTTATTAAAGGGACAGCATATGTAGGACGTTTTGAAAGCAAGGTGAGAGAGGCGCAATTGATATGGTTTGGACATGTGCCAAGGCGGGACATGGGGTACATCAGTAGGAAAATGCTGAGTATTGAGCTTCCTGGAAGAAGGAAAAGAGGAAGGCCAAGAAGAAGCTTTATGGATGTGGTGAGGAAAGACATGCAGGTAGTCAGATGAAGGCAGAGGCAGATGTAGAGGACATAAGGGGTATGGAGACGGATGATCCGCTGTGGCAACACCTAATGGGAGTAGCCGAAAGAAGTAGAAGAGCCTCATAAGCTGTTCTTATGCTTAAACTGCAACATTTAAATGTAACAAAAATAATTGCAATTAAATTGAATTTGATTTGTATAGCAGAATGGACATTGTCTAAAAGGTGAATTAAATAAATTGCAAATTTAAACTTTATTGTTATTAACTTATTCCTAATGAGCAATCCATTTGTGACAGTCACATGGATATTCTCAATAAGACCCAAAATGGAAGCCATCTTCCGTTGGAAGCCATCTACTTATGCTGAATGTAATAAACTGTTTTAGGCTGTTCCTTTGCTGTTCTTATGTAGTAACACATTTACATTTCAATGTAATCTGACACAATCCCATGTCAGTTAAGATATATTGATATCCTGAAAAAAGTTTCTCAACCTTTGAAAGGAAGAATAATTCTGTATATTATACTGCTTGACATTGACGCTGAGGAACAGTGAGAAACATGACAGACAAGAGATCAAAACACAAGACACCACAACTTGCAAAGACTATGTCCAGAAAGTAGAGATGTACTGTATATACAGCAAAAGAAACTCCAAATTAAACACAGATGACAATCATGTTGCATGAACCCAATCAACAAGAAAGGAAGGGAAACAAAATCGAAACAATGACATGCTAAGAAGAGCATTTTCACCACAGATCTTTTGCCAAAATGCTTTTCAAATAACATATACCCTACAGATACAGTGCACATAGGCTAGGTTTAAAGAAGTGACAGGGATTTCCTGTAAGGCACTCTACAGATTATATTCGCAGGGTGAATAAAGTGACAGGGTGATTCATGTGATTTGTAGAAATTGGATATAAAGTGCCAGTGCAGTCGAGTAACAGAATTTCAGTGCAGTAATGATAAGTCAGCAAGTCATGCTTCACTGCTCGGATCACTTGTAGAAACCTTCAGACTACAGAACAGTGATAGTGTGAGCTTTTTTACCAGAGGCTAATGCTCCCCCAAAGACTGGATGCTAGCTTACAGCAAAGGTTTTTTTTTTTTTTTTGGTGCAAATCCTGACATTTTGGCCCAATCTACAAAGTATCATAGCAGTGCAAAATCTTGGGAATTGGTGTTTGATATGTATATTTGTGTCCAGTCAAGGGACATGGTTCACCAGAGAAACAGAGGTCACATCAATTAGGATGTTATGTAAAGAATAAAACACAGCAGGGTGTCTTGTTAAAGAGAAAGACTCAGGTGTACTACACTCTGATCCTGAAGCACATCCTGAAGATTTGTATTCGTCATATGGCTTAGTGTATTTAATTCTTTAATAGTTACTTCTAATTCTTCATAACATTAAAACCACCTTGGTACGCCACAACATTTAAACAGTTACGTGTCAAGTTAAGTTACATCCTCATGACCCAAGTTTTCCCAGCAGATTTCCAGATCATCGCACTGCCTCTGCCAGACCAAGACAACTTTTTCTATTGCCAACGGTCCTATTCTGATGCTCACATGCTAATTGTAGGCCCTTTTGGTGCTGTACAGGGGTCAGCATCGGCACTTTGAATGGGCTGTTGCAATACAAACACAGCAATCTGGGATACACCATGCATTTTGCAGTTTCAGCAATTTGTGCTACAGTAGCGCTTCTGTAGGATCAGATCAGATGGAGTAGCCTCACTGAGCACCTCACCTGCCTGTAGTTGTCTAGCCTTCATAATTTGGACATCATTAAAGTTGCTCATATCCTTACGCATGGCCATTTTTTCTTGCTTGCAGCATATTAGTTTTAAGAACAATTTATTCACTTGCAGCCTAATATATCTTATTGCTTGCCAGATTCCAATGTAATGAGATCATTAATGTTATTCATCTCAACTGAAAATGGTTTTCTATAATAGCTGATCTGCGTATGTTAGCATTTTTCAGCCTTTGCATTTCTTCCTTTCTCATGTTCCTGAAAAACAGCCCTTTTCACGGTGGAAAACTCAAAGTTACTTGAAGACTTGGTTACTCTAACGGTGAAGACTCCTTCCACAAATAAATATCTTCACAAAATATAAAAATGCAATACAGATAATGATAGCAAATTAAGACGTGCAGGTAAAACTCTTGTCCAAACTATTATTATAGAAAACAAATGAAAGCTTTCTGACCAATCAGATTAGAGCATTCAAAAACACTGAGGTATATAAAATATTACATTCAGTGACCAATAGGTTCTGATTCCCCCTAACTCTGATCAATGCACATCAACATACATGTGAACAGCTGTAATGGATTCAGATGCATTCCAGTTCTCCTAATGAGTATAGTGTTCTATAGTGGATTGGCAAGCTCAAGATATGCTCAGTGGTGGCAGAAGGTGAGAAATTGCTGTACACAGAAAAAAGGGGGAAAAAAATAAACAAACAAGCAAACCCATTTCTTTTTTTCATGGTCTCCTCTGCTACACTTTCCTTCTCGCCTCATCTTCCCTCTCTCCACTTTAGCTCTCCCTCTTTGATAAGTCCATAACTCCAGCTATGGGAATGTTTTTTCTTCATTTTTTTTATTTTATTAAAAATGCCAATGAAAAGCAAGCAAGGAAAGTCTGGGTGCCTTGCAAACTCAGGAAGACAACTGTCCCCCTGTCCTTACGTCTGACGCGAGCCAAATAAAACAGCCGCATTCCACGAAGGAAATGACTAGCCAAACAGGGGAGGCCATGAAACTGAGCGCCATGAATGTAAGGGTTTCTCCATGCGTTCCCTGAAGACTCAGATGATTATAGAGGCCTTTTGTAGTTAAGAACATTTCCCAAATGGTTTTAGCAGTGCTTGGAATCAAATATTTAGTCAGTCGCCGAAAAGCCAAGGGCAGTCAAACGTAGCTGCAATTTGTGCTACAGTAGCGCTTCTGTAGGATCAGATCAGATGGAGTAGCCTCACTGAGCACCTCACCTGCCTGTAGTTGTCTAGCCTTCATAATTTGGACATCATTAAAGTTGCTCATATCCTTACGCATGGCCATTTTTTCTTGCTTGCAGCATATTAGTTTTAAGAACAATTTATTCACTTGCAGCCTAATATATCTTATTGCTTGCCAGATTCCAATGTAATGAGATCATTAATGTTATTCATCTCAACTGAAAATGGTTTTCTATAATAGCTGATCTGCGTATGTTAGCATTTTTCAGCCTTTGCATTTCTTCCTTTCTCATGTTCCTGAAAAACAGCCCTTTTCACGGTGGAAAACTCAAAGTTACTTGAAGACTTGGTTACTCTAACGGTGAAGACTCCTTCCACAAATAAATATCTTCACAAAATATAAAAATGCAATACAGATAATGATAGCAAATTAAGACGTGCAGGTAAAACTCTTGTCCAAACTATTATTATAGAAAACAAATGAAAGCTTTCTGACCAATCAGATTAGAGCATTCAAAAACACTGAGGTATATAAAATATTACATTCAGTGACCAATAGGTTCTGATTCCCCCTAACTCTGATCAATGCACATCAACATACATGTGAACAGCTGTAATGGATTCCAGATGCATTCCAGTTCTCCTAATGAGTATAGTGTTCTATAGTGGATTGGCAAGCTCAAGATATGCTCAGTGGTGGCAGAAGGTGAGAAATTGCTGTACACAGAAAAAAGGGGGAAAAAAATAAACAAACAAGCAAACCCATTTCTTTTTTTCATGGTCTCCTCTGCTACACTTTCCTTCTCGCCTCATCTTCCCTCTCTCCACTTTAGCTCTCCCTCTTTGATAAGTCCATAACTCCAGCTATGGGAATGTTTTTTCTTCATTTTTTTTATTTTATTAAAAATGCCAATGAAAAGCAAGCAAGGAAAGTCTGGGTGCCTTGCAAACTCAGGAAGACAACTGTCCCCCTGTCCTTACGTCTGACGCGAGCCAAATAAAACAGCCGCATTCCACGAAGGAAATGACTAGCCAAACAGGGGAGGCCATGAAACTGAGCGCCATGAATGTAAGGGTTTCTCCATGCGTTCCCTGAAGACTCAGATGATTATAGAGGCCTTTTGTAGTTAAGAACATTTCCCAAATGGTTTTAGCAGTGCTTGGAATCAAATATTTAGTCAGTCGCCGAAAAGCCAAGGGCAGTCAAACGTAGCTGCGATATGAGCAATAAGTAATTTCTTACGTGGACATCTGAGAGTATTTCTGCATGCGGTCATTTCCTGATTTGCATACCACAAACATTTCTGTGAACTTTTCTATATGATCAGATAATCATCAAAATTCAGTCAGTAATGTCAGGATTTTGACATTACAGATGCCTCAGCTTCATATGAAGCTTCAAATTTTTTTAAATATCTCAATATGCTTATTAATATGCTTTTAATTCTATTATATTACCTAAGGACAAAAATGCTTTCAGAGGTCAAACAGCATGGTCTGACATTTAACCAATCTCAGTTAACAGAAGTGATATCGAGCCAAAACAGAGGAATTGTTGGAAATTTTGTTCTTCTGAAATTGCCAAATTCTTATTACATTTCATTCTCAGCTGCTAGTATTAGCCTAGCCTAACTAGCTAGAAAATATTTATACTAGCTTCTGTAGAATCTAGGTGTTGGATTAGATGGAAAAAAAAGAAAATAATTTGTTTGACTACATTTGAATATTTTTTTTTTTTACATTTGATAATTGAATTTAAATCAAATTTCTAGATTTGTCTTTAGATTTGTCTTAATCTAGGGTGTTAAATCTAAAACACATAATATGTGTTCATTAAGGTGAATAAAAACTCACATGGACATAAAGGGATAGGGGTAAAAAGGCACCCCCCCCCCGTATTTTACAAGACTTATAAATAATATCCTTGTACATTTTTCCATTACATTTTGCTTTGGTGCAAAAAATTATATAAAACACAAATGCCACAACCAGGCAATAAAAACTTTGCCAATTAAAAAAGTCATGAAGTTAAATTAGGTGTTTTAAATGACTTTGGATGCCAAACATTGTTCTGCTGTGGTTCCCCAGGACATAGTTCTAGGACATCCAGAAATATGTTAATTTTTGTGAAAGTTTCTCTTATAGGGTACAGCATATTTCAATAGTACTGTACCTACTGCCTTGAAATTATGTTCAATTTCTTAAAAATATTTTTCCCCTGAATTATTTCCTTAAATTATACATATTTTATCTATTATACACAGCAAACATGGCTCCCTAGTCATCAGTGTCCAGACCAGTGACCAGTGGCTATTAGAATCACTGATTTATATATTTATATATATTTATATATATTTACATATGTAAATATATATATCCATATATGTCCATTATGTCCATATATATATATATATATATATATATATATATATATATATATATATATATATATATATATCGTCTTTCACCCACAAAAATAGTGCATATATATATATATATATATATATATATATATATATATATATATATATATATATATATATATATATATGTATGTATATATATATATATATATATATATATATATATATATATATATATATATATATATATATATATATATATATATATGTATATATATATATATATATATATATATATATATATATATATATATATATATATATATATATATATATATATATATATATATATATATATATATATATATATATATATGCCCTATTTTTTGTAGGTGAAAACATACATATATATATATATATATATATATATATATATATATATATATATATATATATATATATATATATATATATATATATATGCCCTATTTTAATAATCTGGCAAAGATTCAATTTACATGTTGTACATTTTTTTGAGAAGCATTGGCATACATTTCTTTGACTCTCATCATTCTGAAAAATGTCTTTGTCAAAAAATCACCAGTGTCTCCCATTTAATCTCAGTTGTCTGGTGAAAAGGTGTTATTTGTGGGTTCTCCTTGGTTGTGCTAGTATTTATTGGGGCAATGTGTTACTTTTTTTGTGTAGTATTTGGCATTCTACATTTAAAAGATTACTCTTTTTCATCACAAGAAATCCACAGCCGACTATTAAACACTTTTGAATTATTCAGTCGAGAAATTAAATCAAGGTAGAGTGGTAAACTTTGCTCTGCTATGGACTTGAGCTTGAGTTGGAACATTTAGAATTGCACACTAAATCAGAAGTGAAACTTTGAGCTTTTGTGTGTGTAATGTAGTGTGTGTGTGTGTGTGTGTGTGTGTGTGTGTGTGTGTGTGTGTGTGAGATACTAGACCACAACAGAAGCGGTGTTGAGTTTAGAACAGGGAGCGTCTGGCAGCATTAGTTAGCTGTATTATTAGGATAACTCCGGTAGAAAGGTGCGTGCACACAGTGGTGGGATTAGATAATGCCATTATCAGCCTTAATTGTAGCATTAGAAAGAAGCATTAACACGGATCATTCCCACTATTCAGTGCTAAGAATTGCCATAAAATTGCCGCATTAAGCACTGAGATGGGCGCTGGATATAAAGCAAGCGAAAGAGCCAGGAATGTAAAGCTTCAAATTAGCAGTCATTTTGTTCTTTCCGGTGCCAGTGCTGATTCGACAGCTATCACGGCGTTTTAGACACAAATAACTGAAATTGGTGAGACATTAGCAGTTACGTAGGTTTTACTATATAGAATTCTTTTTTCTTGCTAATAGTTGAGGTCAATGCTTGTAATTGTGTACAAATGTAGCATAGGTAGGTAATCAGAATTGGTATCTGGCTGTAGTTCTGGTGTGAAAATGCTTTAGAGAACAGCAGGGACATTCTGAGAGCTTCAAGTTAACGCAGCGATGCGTTATTGAGTGCCAGATTTACTCATTTCCGACTCGATCCAAGCAAGTAGCCTTAATGTTTTAGGTTATTTTCAGCCAATGTATTCTGGGTAAACCATCTGTAGGCAACAAACACCAAACTGCTGCACCAAACTGCTGCAATTGATGATAATCATTATAATCAATATCATCATCATTTTGATGTTAATATGAAATTCAGTCAGCACAGATAGCTGAGTTATTTAGGTTATTAAAGGCCATACCGTATAATGTAATGCAAACGACAATAAGGTAAATTAAATAAATAGTTATGGCACAGTAGTTAAGGTAGATACTAGGGATGCGCATCCCCATGAGTAAGGCCGATGTGATTTGCATCCCTATGCAAAACCAATGATACATTAAAGGTACATATATAAGCAGCTAACAATGAAATGCAATACGATGCAATGAAAAAATATGATGCTATGCAATTCAATATGGTACAGATAGTGTGCTTTTATTTCTTTTGTTCAGACAGACAGAAAATCATAAATTTACTTAAGTGCTTTTTGACTCCTAATGCATGGCCCTTTCATAAACAGGACTTTGCAGTGCAAAAAAAAAAGAAAGAAAATAGATTAAATATAACCAGACATTCTTTTCCTGTTCTGTCTCCATGAAGATGCAGCTCTACCTCTGCCATGTTAATCTGTATTCTTTTTAACTCTCAGGACACGCCTCGGTCTCCGTAATGTGACACTTCAGAATCACGTAGCAGCAGTTAACGCGCATGAGAAACAGTTTAGCGAGGAGAAATTAATCTACATATAAAATATTAGTCATAAATTATTGGCCACATTCAAAATAATAAAAATATAGCGCATCTACTGATAATTATATATAAATGAATGTTTTTTTACCGATGCATCACTATACAAATGACAACTTGTATCCGATGCACACTTTTTTAAATCGATGCATCACATCGTTAACATTTATGCTGATGCACCGATGCGAATCAGTGAATCTTAGCATCACTAATGCATTCAATAGGTGCTGATAATGTTACTAATGCTAATTCAAATGTTTACTGTAATGTGCAAATGGCAATCAAATCGAAGGAGATATTGGGTGAAGATTTAATGCTTAGTAGCTGAGAGAGAGTAGCTTTGGCTAAAGGTAAAGAAGCTGTTCATGAGTGTTTTTTGGTGACAAGTGAAAAACATGCAGACTGGCCTTGTTGTTCTGCCCTCTTGTCCTAGGCAGTTTTCACCATCCATTTTCATGAATTTAAATCATGCACTGTCCAGTAATTGTACCATAATCTGATGCAGTTTAAAGGATGCTTTCTATGATACAGTAGCATAGTTTATAGAGTATGGTATGTTTCGTTATGTCTCGAGGGGCATGATGGTTAGCAAGCTAACCTCAGCTCTCCTAAGATGGATGTTGTCTCTTGTGTGGATGGAGTTTGTATGTTCTTCATGTGTTTAAAGGGTTCCCTCTGGATACTCTGTTTTCCTCCTCAGACTGGCTCATATTAATAGTTTTTCAATTGATTAAAAATTTCTTTTGGCTTCTCCCATTAGGGGTCGCCACAGCTGATCATCCGTATTCGTGATCCGCATGTTTGAATTGGCACACGTTTTTACGCTGGATGCCCTTCCTAACGCAACCCTCCCCATTTATCCGGGCTTGGACCCGGCACTAAGAGTGGCTGGGGTTGGTTCCCTGACCGGGGATCGAACCCGGGCCGCAGCGGTGAGAGCGCCGCATACAATTGATTAAATTGTTTTAAATACAGCACTGACTATGTTGTTACAGTTTAAATCTTAAATAGGATACATTTACTAGGTTATTTAAGTGATTTACTGGTTTTCAAGTTGTTTGTATGGAGATATGTGGATGGATATGACATTAAGTAAAGCACTCAGACACAGGGCAAAATAATAAATAAACTTTTAGCTAGTACAAAAGGGAGCATTGACAATGACCGTGTCAACTGTTAACATGCACTTGGCAAGTAAAACAATAGAATGAAAAGAATCACAAACACTGTGTGCAGTCAAAGTGTCATAGTGGAGGATTTTTTACATATAGTACTATAGCACTTTTGATTGCATGCAATATTGACATTTCTTTACATCCTCTTGTAATTTATTTTTTACATAGCAAGAGCATACTGATAGTTTGCACAGTGTTTTTTTATTTTTTAATGGTATTCTTATGGAGTTATGAAGGGAAAAGGGGTGTTTGTATGACATTTTTATTATCAAGGCATGTCATGAACAAAACTAAGGCTACAGATTGTTTTTGTCTGCTGCTAGTTACCATTAGCAAGAGAAGCTTGGCAATGGCAATGGCAAGGCAATGGGTCTAAGCGTGTAACGGATTGATGACGTAAAACTTCCGGTGAGTAATTTTCTTGTGTGTGTCAGTTTTTGACTGTCATACGGTCTGACATTTCGACAACTGAGTGACATGGTGATCATGTTTGTACTGTCTGACAAGCAACAATCACAAAAGACTTTAAAAATCGCACAGTGTGCACCCGCCATTAGTCACATGACCTAGTTATACAGTATGTCACTGATCACACACATGCATCCGCCCTCTATTAAGTGGCAGTTTGGTGCTTTTATTTGAAATGCACAAGAATACTTATACTGACTTACTGAGATCAGAGAATATACGTTTCTGTAAGTGAACATAAAACTGACCTTATATACCAAAAAGATCACTTTAATTTGTTGTTTGATTGAACCTAGTTATTACTTTTCCCTCTGCGGTGAAAAAGCAAAGCAATTGATTTGAATAATTAGGTGGTTGGGAATAACTGTACATGACAGCTGGGCCAGGATATTAATGTAAAGCTGTAGAAGTGTTTCAAATGAACAATACGATTATGAAGTGTGAGCACTAACTTGAGACCTGCGTATGTTTGATTTTCCTCCCACCTCCACACATAACCTGACTTTAACCTCATTAGAATAAATTATTCTGCTCTCTTTGCTGCACACACACACACACACACACACACACACATGCTTGCCTCTGTCTTTACGAGTCGTCTTTTCCAATTCTGAAGCTACATTTTCGTTTGAGCCTCTCCCTCGTGCTCTTGGCTTCTAAATGTGATAAAAATACGTGGTGTCACTGCCGCCCAGGAACCCTGCTCCTGCAAAAAATAGCACAAAGATTTCCGTGTGTTATATTTAGCTCATGGCTTTAGATCTGCAAATGAAAAAAAAAAAAAAGGACAACATGCAAAGGCAGAGTTTTTTTTTTGTCGAGGAGAATTAGTGTTAAAAAGCCTCTTTTTTCATTCCTTGGATCATTCCTCGTCTTTTTCTCTTTATAGTCCAAATTACTGCCATTAAGAGGAAAGAACGGACACGAGCCAAATGCGGCGCTTCACTTAACGTGATTTCCTCTGAGAGAAAAACGAAACAAGGGAAAAGGGTGATGATTCCATGGAGAGAAAGAACGAGACGAGTGCAAAAAGATGTCCGGTTTGGAACCGTGCTCAATGCGCTATTTTTTTGTGTATGCCTGTGTGTATACATTGTCTATGTATTGGCTCGACATGATTTAGCACCATAAGACTGTAAAACAAGGGCCCATTCAATGCATAAAGAGGATTATATTACGGGATATTTTTCCGAAATTGGAGGGAACGTTTAGACCCGTGTACATGCCGTCCTAATCTGTATCAAACACTGAATATTTTCTTTCAGTAATAAAAGCATGGTGCTAAAACAGGCCTAGGCATCCAGTCCAGCCTCGGGGATCGAAAGAACGTGAAATGTGAGAGAGAGATAGAGATAGAGAGAGCATGCGAGGCGGCGGTTTTTCTGCCTGAGACTCCTGTCATGGCAGCTTTCAGCAGCCGTATCTGCACAATTGAGTTTGACAGCCTTGTTGAGTGTCGATGATTGGCCCTGCTCCAGGGACATGGTACAGGAAAAGCTGTGTACAACACCAAAGGCAGAGGAAAGGAAGAGGGATAGGATAGAGAGAGAAGAAGACAGAGAGAGAAAAGCAGAGGAGGGGAGAGAGAGAGGAAGACAGAGAGATAGAAAAAGAGACGCCTGGCCAGATTGGGCTTCCTCATGCTGACTAACAGCAGTGTCGAGAACAGCAGATAAGATGGGGAGGAGGCAAATGGCCGAAACAGAGGTGTGAGACCAGGCAGCCATCTGAGGAGGTGATGAAAGCGAGGGGTGCGAGTGTTGGTAACACACACGCACACAAACATACACACACACACACACACACACACACACACACACACACACACATTCCCAGAACGCAAAATAGCACACATGTTCACACACAGCCAGTCTTAAGGACTTCGACAATAACAAGAGTTGCGAGAAAAAAAAAGCAACATATCAGTTGCCGGCTGATGCTGCGTCCTGCTCGATTTTCTCAATGTCCACACATCGGATGCGTGTAAATAGATCTGATGTCTGTCTTGGCTGCAAACTGAAACATGTTTTCCACTGTACTGTGCAAGTACCAAAACTTTTGGCCGAACCGTGGAACCGTGGACGGTTGTCCTAGTACTCCTTCTTCTTCTTCTTTTGGCTTCTCCCATTAGGGGTTGCCACAGCGGATTATCTGTCCCCATACCCCCCTGTCCTGTACATCTGCCTCTTTCAACCCAACTACCTGCATGTGTTCCTTCACCATACCTATAAACCGCCTTCTTGGCCCTCCTCATTCCTGGTGGCTCCATCCTCAGCATTCTTCTTCCAATATACCGCATGTCCCTCCTCTGCACTGCATTTGGATATGTCCAAATCATCTCAATCTCGCCTCCCTCACCTTGTCTCCAAAACATCCTACATGTGCTGTCCCTCTAATAAACTCATTTCTAGTCCTGTCCATCCTCGTCACTCCCATCGGAAAAAATCTCAACATCATCAGCTCTGTTACCTCCAGCTCCACCTCCTGTCTTTTACTCAATGCCACTGTCTCTAAACCATACAACATCTCAGATCTTACCACAGTCCTATAAACTTTCCCTTTCACTCTTACAGATACCCTTCTATCACAAATCACTCCTGCCACTCTTCTCCACCAACTCCACCCTGCCTGCACTCTTTTCTTCTTTTCTTTGTTCTCTAACACACTCTCCATTACTTTGCACTGTTAACCCCAGGTACCTGAACTCCTCCACCTTCTCCACCTCTTCTCCCTGCAACCGTACCACTCCACTGCCCTCCCTCTCATTCACACACATGTACTCTGTCTTACTCCTACTTTCATTCCCCTTCTCTCCTGCTCCCTACTCTCACTGCGAATAACAATATAATTCACAAATATCATCCCTCATTACCTGCTGCCGCATCTCCTTGTAGTCCTGCCTACCTTTCTCATCACTCTGTCGATCTCAATTCTGTTTTGCCAACCTCTTTCTCCTTATGCTTTCCTGTACTTTCTCATTACACCAACACGTCTCTTTGTCTTCTTTTCTATTTCCAGATGTCACACCAAGTACTGTAGCTGTCTCCCTTATCACTTCTGCTGTAGTTTCCCAATCATCCAGTACCTTTTCACCACCACTGAGCCTCTTTCTGACCTCTTCCCTGAACCTGACACTACACTCTTCCTCTTTCAGTTTTCACCATCTTATTCTTCTTTCAGTCTTCACTCTCCTCCTCTTCTTCTTAACCACCAAAACCATCCTACAGACCACCATCTGATGCTGTCTAGCTTCACTGTCCCCTGCCAACACTTTACAGTCTCCAATCTCCTTTAGGTTGCATCTCCTACATAGAACATAGTCCACCTGTGTGCACCTTCCTCCACTCTTATACATCACCATATGATCCTCCTTTCTCCTAAAATGTGTTCACTACTGCCATTTTCATCCTTTTAGCAAAATCTACCACTATCTGCCCTTCCACATTCCTCTCCTTAAGGCCATACCTACCCATCACCTCCTCATCACCTCTGTTTCCTTCACCTACATGCCCATTTAAATCTTCCCCAATCAGAACAATTCTGGAGTGAGTTAAATGAATTGGTAGAAGGGGTTCATTGCTATGTAATTATCTAACTCACTCCAGAATTTTTCCTTCTCCTCCATCTCACAACCCACTTGTGGAGCATAAGCACTGATGACATTTATCATCACGCCTTCCACTTCCAGCATCACGTTCATTACCCTATCAGAAACTCTCTTCAGCTCCACTACACTCTTACTGTACTCTTCCTTCAGGGTCTCCCCTACACCCCAGCCACCTTCAATGTTCCTGGCCTTACTTCCTTTTCCACTTGGTCTCCTGAACACACCACTCTTTTCCATCATATTAGCCACCTCTCTCCCTTTACCACTCATAGTACCAACATTTAAAGTACCAACCCTAACATTCACTCTCCTACACTTCTCCTTTTCCTGCCGTCTCTTAAATCTTTTTTCTTCTCTCCTTCTCCTCCTTCGGCCAACAGTAGCCCAATTTCCACCGGTACCCTGTTGGCTAACAATAAATGTGGCGGTCATTGGTAACCTGGGCCTCGACCGATCCGGTATGAAATTCTTTTTTGTGATCAACATATTTGATTTGGCACATGTTTTACGCTGGATGCCCTTCTTAACGCAAACCTCCCCATTTATCCGGGCTTGGGACCGGCACTAAGAGTGCACTGGCTTTTGCAACCCTAATGGCTGGGTTGATGGCTTGGACGGTTGTCCTAGTACTAGTGGTACTAAAGATTTGGATCTTTCTGAGGGAAATCCAGAGTATAGGTTGTTGCATTCTGCCCGGCTTAGATGTTTTACTGGAAAAAAATCCCTGAGCACCATGTATACACATATTGCAGTTAAAAAACCAGGATAAAATCAAATAACAATAAAACAAATAACAGAATGAAATCCATTTACGTACATGCTCGGACTTGTAGAGCTACAAGGTGGCAAATATGAACATGAATTGTATTGTGCACACATTATTCGTAAAATACATGAAACTAAAGGGTAATTACAACAAAATAAAGTTCATTGCATATCTCAATAACATAATTTAAATGCCTCTAATAATAATAAAGAACACACAAATATAAGGCTCAAAATGAATATTTCTGGAAACATCATCTGTTTTCCACTTTGATTTGATGTAAGTTTTTTTTGTTGTTGTTGTGTTTTCTTATTGACTGTTGTATTTTTGGTTTTACATTTCTCCTGCATACATGCTTGTTTGGGAGATGGGAGGAAACTCCCATGGATACATTGTGAGCAATAGACTAGCCAAGCTCACGAGGGAACTGTTGGAGCTACTAGGTGGCATAAATGATATTGTGTACTTGTGTGCAATCTACAAACGGTGTAATTATTAGCCGTGTGAGCAAAAAGGTGATTTTTCATTCTTAGTATGAAGGGCACAAGGGAGGACTGAGGTGCTGCCTCTCTCATAGATCAGTGTTTAATGGAGCCGAGAGCACTGATGGTCGAAGACAAATGACAATGTCCAGGGTGGGGTCCCGGCGTGGTACAGTCCTCCCGAGGCAGCATTCGGTTACTTACCACAGCTGGCCCGGAGGTCCTGAGAACGTTGGCTCCCTGGACTCCTGCTGCTGACCCCTCCAGCCCTGATCATCCATTAGAGCTGGGTGAGAGAGGATCAGCTGTCCACACTACTTAAATGTCCTCTCTTTGTCTCGTCTTTTTATTCAGAGACTCTTTGGACTATCATCTGCCTGCCAGGACATCGGCCCCATGGGGCTGCCTGTAGAGCTTGTGATGTCCATCCATGCACACTTCATTATCAAAAAGTATCGTGTATATTATATATATGTTTATTTTTATTAACATCTGTGAACATCAACAGTTTACATTTTAAACAATTTTAAATAAAAGGTCTGCTTGGTTAAATTTGTATAAAATATAAAATAATATTTTATATAAATAAAATTGAATAAAACAAATGAATGCAGTACACTTTTTATTATATTGATTAAATTGAGTAAACAAATAAACTGGCACAAATAAAATTTATTAAATAAAATTAAATAAATGAAAAAATGTAATTAAATAGTTTACATTTGTTAGGCCCTATTTGGTTAACACAGGTTTATATGTAAGTGTGTGTGTGTGTGTGTGTGTGTGTGTGTGTGTGTGTTTTACATTTAATATAAAATTTTCTAAAGATATAATCTACTTTAGCAAATGTCCTTGTTCCTTCCTTCCATCCTTCATTCATTCACTCCTTCGATATGTGAAATTGTCAGGATTTTCTCTTTTTAAGAGTAATTCTTAAAACGCTAAATAATCCATAGGCTAGCGGTAGCTGCTAGGCACTTCCTGGTTAGAAAATCTAGCGCTATCGATTCTTTAGCTTTTTCCTGCATGTGCAAAACAAATCTTATTTTCTGTACGTAGTGTGTAGCCACAGTAATACTCCTGGCATTGTTGTGTATGTTTTGAAGTCTAATAATAATAATAATAAAATGCACTAAAAGTGCGAGTCGGAGACAAAACAAACTTGCGGTCCACCACTTAATATGTACCTGAGGGAACTCAGATTTTAATGTTCCGCACGTATATATATATAATATATGTGTACATGTGTGTGTGTGTGTGTGTGTGTGTGTGTGTCTTTTTTCCCCCGTAAGTGTCCAGCAGGATCCCACAACCATTTATCCACACTCACACACACACACACACACACACACCTGCTGGGCTACGGCCTGCACAAAACACATGTTTATCTAAGCACTGCATCAGATGCAGGATTAACAGTGGAATGGAAGCTGAACAAACAAGCAAACACACACACACACACATACATGCACACGCATACATGCACACGCATACAAACACACACACATACAAGCTCTCACATAGTTGGGAAGTCTACTAAAGTCCTGTGTCAAGAAAGTAAGCAATGATATCATGCCTTTTTTCCTTTTTTGGATTATGCCGACTGTGTGTGTGTGTGTGTGTGTGTGTGTGTGTGTGTGTGTGTGTTTGAGCCACAATAAGCTCATGTGGTCCAGAGCGGCACGCTCCCATTTATCGCGGGGACCTTAATGCGACTAAAGACTGCAGCTCTATGAAAACGGCTTTTCGCCATGGACTCGCAAAATCTCCCATCGCATGTTGTCCCTTTGTTGAGTTTTGTGCGACAACACAAGACCTGCTTATCTCCCTTACAAACCCGCACCACAGTGAGCTTCCCTAAAGCTTACTATGCGTCTCTGCCCCACACTCACACGTGCAAAAAAAATACGGAAGCTTATTAGCCACGAGCAGATCATTAGGCCAGCATCCACTATATCCATTAATCACAAGTCACAAACGGTTAAGCGTTAGGTGGGTCAAGAAGGGGCTCAGGCAGCCAGAACAAGCAGAATTCTGGAATATTAGTAAAAAACTAAATTTATTGACATTAATAAACCAAAAACTGTATACAGATGATCCCCAAGTTACAGTGGTTTGACTTACAATGACGATAGCAATATGACAAAATTATAATAATGTTTTTCTTTTTTATGTGGCAAGCAAATGTAGCAGCATATGTTCAGCCCTCCACCTGTAAACCGGCACTCATCCACGCCCCCGCACCGGCGCTCGTCCACATGCCTGCTGCCACATACACATATATATTGTATAGTTTATTTAGTACAGTACTATAAAATGCTCTGTTTTACTAAATTATATACTGTATTGCTTTTAATTATTAACAAATTACAGTAGCTCACCTGCTCAAATCTGCAAAGCAGTTGTCCAATATTACAGAGCTCAATTAAAGCCCAGGATGTGGATTGGACTCCTAAGACACACAAAGCAATAACCATGAAAACATAAGTGAAAATAATTGAGAAATTTAGATTGTAGGCAAAAAGATGGTAGACGTCGTTTGTTCTTATGGATCTAATTTCTGTTCTGGAGCAGCATGTCATGTGTCATATGTCATGTTCCATGTGTGTTATAACACACATGGAACATGACATATGGGAAATGTAAATTCTGGTGTGTTAATGAGTTCAACTATAATAGCAAGTTATCAATAATGTCATCAATGTATCAATAGTGTATTTTTATGAATTAAATTGTATATTTGTGTCAAAGGTGTATGGTGTTGGAATGTGCTTCCAGAACGGTGGAAGTTCGTAACTTATTGTATATGTGTGAATGATGTTCATTTAATGTCACTGTTATTGACATTTAATGATCCGAGTCTTAGGACTGTCACCTCATGGTTCAGCAAACTGACCGAAAGTCAATTTACTAATACATACATAATATTCTTGAAATGTACAAAACACATGTAAAGCATATGTTTCATAAGAGAAAGCACAGCCAATGATTTTTTTACTTTTTGTCCCTGACTTTTTTACTAAAGAAGACATTGCAGAAATGCTGCTCCAGGACAGAAATTAGATCCAGGCCCTTGAACGAACCAAAGATCATGCACGGGAAACAAAAATATGCATTGGTGACACCAGGTAGTCATAAAAGCAGGAATATGTTTTTTTTAAAACAGATGTCTGTGGAAATAAAAAAGTTCCTGAGGGCTGTGAGTCGAGAGTGAATCGTAGTGTGGCTCGTTGTGGCTGCTCTGTTGCTTCCCTGATAACATCGCCCACTCTCTCGAACTGCCTCCTCAGAACAGGAGAGGCCTCCAGCTCTTAACTGCCCGCTTATGCTTCGCCTCTGTTTACTTTACTGTTATTCTCCTAGCAATGATTATCACAATATGCAACCATATGTCTGACCTGCATACTTTGTCCAGGCCTGTAGCAAGGACATGCTGTACTTCTTCACTTTTCTACTCTGTAATGACAAAGTCAAGTTCACTCTCTTTCACTTTCCTTCTCTATCTATCTAACTGCTGATTCCTCAACACCGCTTATTTTTCTCTCCAGCTGCTCGAATACTTGTAGTAGTGTTTCTCTGGGTCTGCAAAACTCCTCGAACAGTTCCTGAAATGTCACCAGGATTTACGCTGACTGCCAATACGTTAAGAATCTATTGATGTGTCAGGTCCAAGCACTTCTTAGTGTGAGGAAAGCACAGGCTGCAAATATATGAGTTGTATAAAACAGGCAGAAGCGCGTGTAGGCCTCATCAGCGCTAAAGCAACCAGCGAAATTCTGCCTCCTCGATTTTTTTTCCGGCTCGGCTGGAAAAGAGCCACAGGTTTCTTCCAAGCACTAATGAGTCCGGAGAAAATGCAGAGGAAAGTTGTTGCACTCAACAGCCCTGATACAAGCAAAGTACAGTTTTTTTTTTTTTCTGAAACCCATTAGGAGATGTTAAAATTTCTGATTTTGTGATTGCATGAAAAATGTGCATCGCAAAAAATGAAATTTAAAAACAGGGATTTAGTTTGACAGCAAATCATTTTTACATAGTAAAACAAACACCAAATGGTCAGGGGCTTTTTAGACTTTTATATATAAAAAGGTGGGACAATGCAATCTAAAAAAGAACAATAAATTAAGGACAAAAAAATAGAGGTTCCAAAAGAATAGTCAAAGAAATAATACTTATAGAAAAGGTATTGAATCCCAAACGCAGGTACAGCCTGCATAATGTACATGCTACACTCATGTATCCTAAAAATAAACACCAAAACAACTGCTTTGCATTAATGAGATGTGGATTAAAGTTTTACGACACCTGACCAGAAGATTCATTATGCTTTGTGAACATCCCATTCCACATTTAGTCCCCATTTGCAGTTATAATAACCTCCACTCTTCTATGAAGATGTTTCACTCAATTTTGGAGTGTGCTTGTGTAAGTTTGTACTCATTTAGCCACAAGGGCTTTAGTAAAGTCAGGTACTGATGTAGGTGAGTTAAGGAGGCCTGAGGTGGCATTTCAATTCATCCTAAATGGAGTTGAGGTCAGAGCTCTATAGCAGGAGATCTTTCACTCTAACTTATGCAAAGCAAATCTCCATAGAGTTTACTTTGTGCACTGGGGCGTTGTCATGCTGGAACAGGTTTGGGTCTCCTAGTTCAAGTGAAAGGAAAAGTTCATGCTACTGCATTCAAATACACCCTATACAATTGTGTGCCTTCAGCTTAGCGATAACAGTTTGCATGCAGTTACAGTTGCATATAAAGTGAGACAGCTATTGTAAAAATTCCCTACTAAGCACAGTGGATGATTTTCATGTGTTATTTAACTTATAAATTCAAATAATTATTATTAGTAGGTTGCATCACAGATGCAGTTAATAGACGCATCTTTCATCTCTGTTTCTTTTTCGCATAATGAAATTCATGCAGATAAATGTAATCTTATCACCCTACTCCACTGGGTAGGATTTAGAGCAGGTTGAATTCCAGATCCTAACGACCCTTGCATCGGGTGTTTTTTTTGCTAGATGTGGATTCTCCTTTACATAGTGACCTAGAAATAGTGTTGACTTTTGAGTCTGAAATATTAAAGATATTGGTTTCTTTGTTTTTATTTGTCAAAATTCCAAATCTGGTTTATGTTAAAAAATTGTGTAAAATTGCCTTCTGAACCCCACTGTATAACTGGAAAACATATCCTACCTGAATGCTACATGCCATGCAGACATGCTTTCACAAGGTTAATTTAATGGAAACTGTCCATTACATTGTAATGCCAAGATAAAAAATAGGCCTGCTAAGACCAATTCTCAGATACCAGAGCTGACAAAAGCAAATATACATGACTTTTGTTTTCTTCAGGGCCTTTTTACATAAAATGCAGGACTGGAGATCAGGGCCAGTAAAGCAATAGCAAGCGATGGCAGGTTCTAGGACTGTTCTCTTTGACTCCTGAAGTTCTGGATTAAGCATTCAGCTCTGTTTCCTTGGTAATGACATGCCTGTCTGTGCTGTTTCTTACCCCGGCTTTATTTCAATAAGAAATCATCCATTATTTAGCTGAAAGTCCTTCTGCCCCCACTCTCCCCATTCCTACATCAGGGCACCCTGCTGCTTGTCTCTTTAAGGACAAACATGGAGGAGAGAAGGAAGAAGAAGGAACCGACCCAGCTGGCAGACGAGCTCTGTGAAGAAGAGTAAAAAAAAAAGAAAATCATGCACTTCTAGAAGAGGGGGGAAAATAGTGTGACCCAAATATATATTGCTTTGTACTTCAGTTCAAAGTATCCTGTCCTTTAGCATGGAAAAGCAAAAAACAACAATGAATAAATCATACATCAAGCAAAAGCCAGCCTTTTCTTGTTTAAACGCTTCTTTCCTCCACCACTTTTCAAACATCGCTCTACTTATGGATATGCTATTTTACGCATATAAGGTTTAGTCCGGTATTCCAAAATATTTTTTTTGGACAAGACTTTTTTTTTTCCTACTGTTTGGATGCTTCTGAAATTTCCATAAGATTTTGAGACGGATTGAGGAAAAATAAAAATGCGCACAATAAATAAACTAAATAGAATGTGTCATCCGAAGGAAAGTGTGCTCCTGCTGCATATAGCTTTTACTTGATTTTATGTTTTAATATGGCAGCTTGGTCATGCTAACTTTCAACTCTGGGGTATCCTAATGTGGTGAAACGTCTTACTTTCAGCTCTGAGAGGTGAGGTGAGGCACTGACATGAAGAAAAACTGAACCTCCACCAACTATCAATCTGCATTTAAAGTGCCTGCTTTGACTGATTTGAATGACTGACATTATATATCAAAGTAGGAAAAAAAACAACTACAGCAACGCAACAACAACGCACCGCCATATAAAGTCGCAGCTTAGGAGCCGGAAAGAGCACTAATGATGAGATTATTTGTTCCTCAAGGGCTCCACAAGCATAGGGGTCCGGTGAGACCGAGTGACAAAGCAGTTACAGGCTGTGAGAGAAGCAGTTCACTCAAACATCAAGCTGAAAAGTGCCGTCTTAATGACAGAACCTTTGATGTTTAAATTAGGATATCACAGGCATGGAGCTATGGGGAGGGGGACACATCCTTGTGACAAGATTAGCACCAAAACAAAGACGTTATGCTCGTTATTCAACTGATAAAATTAGTGCATCGGGGGCTAGTCTTTGAGTGTAGCGACTTCACACAACATAAATGAAAGTACCACATGAGGTCAGTGGGTGGGTCAAGAGTGTGGATAAGAAGAAGATTTTAAAAATGAAACTGTTGCTGGATTATTGGTTACCTGCTTCAAAGGGCTTGAGCATACGTTTAGACCTAAACCCTATTGAACACCTGTGGGGCATCCTCAAGCGGAAGGTGGAGCAGCACCATGTGTCTAACTTTCAGCAGCTCCGTGATGTCATTATGGAGGAGTGGCAGAGGGTCCCAGCAAGAATCTGTGCAGCTCTGGTGAATTCCATGCCCAGGAGGATTAAGGCAGTGCTAGACAACAATGGTGCTTATCAGTTTTGACATGTTCACTTAGGGTGCACTCCCTTTTGTTGCCAGCTATTAGGCAATAATAACTGTATGTTAATTTATTTTCAGAGGACAGTAAATTTATACTGCTATACAAACTGCACACTTTCATTTTTTTAGTAACGTCTCTTAAGAAGATATACTAAAATGGTTGCTGAAATGTGAGGGTGTATTTACTTTTGTGAGATACTGTATATCAAAATGTTGATATTCAACAATGTACTGTAAGTTGATTTCCAATTTAGTTGTTTTCAATAGAGCGATTTGCAGACATAATATTTTACTGACCACTTAAAACTAGTGAAGGTTCAACATTTATTGGTGTTAGCTCTTAGTTGAACAAATCTGGTGACTTCTATCTGTCCAAGGTGCTTTTGGTAGTTTTCCCAAAAGTGTCAGCCATGCCATGAATGATAGCTTTAATGCATTGCTGTTGAGAGCATAAGTAGAGAGTAGAGAGTTCCAGTCTGACAGTGCTAAAAAGCCTCTTCATCAGTAATACAATTCAATTCTTTCTTTCCCTCTCTCTCTCTCTCTCTTTTTTTTTTTTTAGTATCACCTGCATTAGAAGAGCAGATGAACAGATCAGCTACCTTGAACTGCCTTTATAGGCTCTCAGGAGTGCATTCCTATTCCCTGGTATCTTCCAGTACATTTAAGTGGACACTGGCTTGAATGCAGGTACTCTTTAAAAGTGCGACTCTGGCTTTTTAACCATCCGCGCTGGGAGCTATTAGCCTCGCTAATCCTTAGCCAGCCGTCAGTCAAGTCATGACTCTCTGCAGGTGGACGCAGCTGGGGAAGTCAAGGGGGTGGTGAGATCAAGCTGCCTTCAGACCTTGAGTTCAGTGATGGATTTGCCACAGGAGCTGTTTTATAGGGATTTCTACTAGTCAGGATTAGCAAACATGTTAGCCCTTTGAGCTTCACTTTTAAAGCAGACACTGTCTCTTCAGCATCGTTCCAAAGACAGACTAAGGTCTGGGTGTTTAATGTTTAAAGTTCTTAAATCTTTCATGACTTCCAGTAGAGACTGCTTCTTTAACACTGCCAAAAGACATGGAATACTGATAGATATCATGACTGGCTTTACAGCATTAGCCCTTTCATCTATTTTTATGACTTTTTTAGAAGTATGTATGTGTAATAATATCCTGAACAAAAAATTCTTGTAAATATAAAGAACTACAAAACAGGTTACAGCACAGATATCTGGCATGGTGGAACAACAGCCATGGCTGGTTCCCCACAACTTGATATTGAGGGGGTTTGATCCTAAACTTTGGTTTAAGTCTGCAGTCATGGTTTTGTCCTGTCTTAGACACAATTAACTCTACCTTAACCCATGAGTCGAAATGTTTTAATATTTAGCAGTACAATGATGAGTGTCTGCAGGCAACAGTGAAGCATGGTGGAAGTTCCTTGCTAGTTTGCTGCAGTTCTGCAAGTAGAGTTGGTCAGAATTAATGGTATTCTCAGTGCTTTATCCATATATTTATCCATTATGCAATACCATCAGGGAGGCATCTGATTGGCCCCAACAACCTACATGCTGAGTTCCTTCACAAACTGTGTGCAAGTGTACCTAAAAGAATGAATGCAGTTTTGCAGGCAAAGGGTGTTCATAGCTAATATTGATTTGATTTTAACTTCTTTTTATTAACAGCTTTGTACACTATTGCCATCTTGACAGTCAGTTTTTCAAAATATTTAGCAGAAATACTTTTTTTTGATGAATGATTCTTGTAAAACTTTACAAAGGTGTTCTTAACTTGTTGTCTACTTCTTTCTGACCTTGCTATCCTCTTTTTCTCAGAACAGTTCAATAGGATTTAGGTCTGGTGACTGGGCATCTCATTCCATGATAGATAACATGCCAAAGCCAATTGTTTGTTCACTAAATAACAATTACAGAGCTTGGACATATCCTTTAAAGCATTGTCTGCGGTTGCAATTGTCTGCAGTTCCAATTAGTCACAGTCCAAATTAAATTGCGTTGGTTTAAAGTATGAAATGGTATCCATGTTGGTTCAGTATTCCTTTCACCTGCGAAAAAAGTCTCTAAAACAACACTAAACCATAAAACTTCCACCCCCTTGTTTGACTGTGAGGCAGTCTGCTTACATCTTTTCTCCTGTTCTCCGCCTTACATACGTTATTCTGTTAAAAACTAAAATATAAAATTGTAACTTATTTATTCTCAGAACCTTCTTCCAGTTATGTATTGTCCAATTCTTTTGTTTTCAACCATTTACCTAGTTTATTCTATATAAACAAAAAGTGAATGCAATCGTCTAAAAAAATTATATAATTGTTTAACAAACTATTGACAAGCACTATATGCTGTTTGATAACAGCAAGTCTGATATATCAGGGGTGTACAGCACACGTGGTACACGTATTTTCCAGTGCAGGGTTTTCGGTTCTGTACACATCATTTTTACGTGCAAAAAAAAAAAAATCTAAAATCTGGGTTCCCTCGGGAATGTATTAAGCGGCAGACCGCAAGTTTGTTTAGTCTCCACTTCGCACTCTTAATGCATTTATTATTATTATTAACATTATCAAACTTAAAAACATACACAACAATGTAGAAAAAAGCAAAAATAATGAAGGAATGAAGAAATTTGTTAATGTATGCTGAAATAAGTAGAACAGTTAAGTATAACATATCTTTAAACAATTAAATATTAAATGTGAAACGTACAGTCACATGCACACACACACACACACACACACACACACACACACACACACACATCTGTATTACTCAAATAAGGTCTAACAAATGTCAAATATTTATTTACATTTACCATTTATTTAATCTTATTTAAATTAATTAAATTTGTGCCATTGTAATCAAAATGACAAAAAGTGTATTGCATAAATTTGATTTATTATATTTTATTTTGATAAAATTATTGAAAAATGTAAACTGTTGATTTTCAAAAATGTTATTAATAATAAACTTTACTAAATAAAAAGTGACTAAAAACTGAGGTACATTTTGTGCACCCTAAAATATATATATATATATATATATATATATATATATATATATATATATATATATATATATATATTGTATATATATATATATATATACATATATATATATATATATATATATATATATATATATATATATATATATATATATATATGTATACATATATATATATATATATATATATATATATATATATATATATATATATATATATATATATATATATATATATATATATATATATATATATATATATATATATATATATATATATATATATATATATATATATATACACACACATATATATATATATATATATATATATATATATATATATATATATATATATATATATATATATATATATATATAAATATTAGGCACACCTCAGTTCGCTTAATGAATCCTGATTAACAACAATTTTATGTTTTTATAGTGGAGGTTATTATAAATTGAGACTAATCCAAAATATAACATACAAATTCTATGGTTAGGTGTCTACAAACTTTTGTCAATGATGTCTGTCTATGCCGCAACTTACTGAACCTTGTCACGTCTTTTCGATTGTGTCACATTGGCAGATAATTAGCTTTAGTATTGAAGCCTCAGCCTGCACAGCACTCATCACCTTTCGTAATTGTCTTCCCTGCTTCATGTTTTACGGATCAGGTTATGGTCCTTATTTGTTTGTGTTTAGATTTGGTTCATAGTAATTGTGATTAATCCATCAAAAAAATAAATGTACACTCGCATTTGCCTTCCTTCCACATGATCAATCGTTTTTATTTGGTTCATAACTAAAAACTACTGTTGGTTAACATGCTTTGAAGGACTTTATATCTTCACTAAATTCTGCTAGGTGAAATGGCTATGCTAAATAGACAACAAAAATATATGCAATTTAAAACAAAATATATTTTAAGGCACACTATATGTGATCTTATTCAAAGTTACAGGCATGCAAGGACCAGTATTTAGTGTACATGTTACTATAATTAATTAAATGCATTACTCAATTTATTCAAATTAAATAATCAATTTCTTTAGTGTTAATCGGTTTACATGAATGTTCAGCTATCAGTCAGATTACTGATGGATATTTATATGTTTTTAAATAGAAGTAAACAAAACCAACAACGCAAGAACAGAATAAAGCTGTTAATAAAATTTTGGACATGGGTGCTTATTTTGTGGATGAAGAAGGAAGGGCTTTGAGCAGAATTTATCCCAACAACCGTTATTGTGTTTTAAAAGCCTATTGCTGCTGATTTTCTTGAGACCGGAGTGATTTTCAAGGAATCACTGACAGCCTCCTCAACTCTATCAGCATCTGTCTCTTTCATTCTGTCACTCCTTCTCCATTTGCCTTTTCGTACCATCGTTCATACTCTCCTTTGTAGAAAAAAAAACACTTGTCTAGGCATGATCTAAAACAGTAACACGCCACACACCAATGAATCTCACTGCTAGATTAAATTGCTCTTGTCTTATAGAAATCTGTAAATCTCTTCTGAACTTTACCTGCCTTGGGTGTTTATTGTGCGCTCTTATGATACGTATGCACATTCAAATATTAAGCAAGATCAGTGGCAGGCTTTTAGGGCCAGCATGCCTTTTCTGCTGGCCTAAACTCTATCAGAATTAAGTTTTTAACATATTTTGGTCCATTAATATATATTATATTATTCCCAATAATCATATGACATATGAATCTCAACTGTTGGGCCGTAAAGAGACAATTGTCTTCCTCATCCTCTTCCAGGGTTCAAAATCTGTCATGAAGCCTTCAAAATTGAACAAAGTGGGCTCTTGCAGCGTACAGTTGTTTTAACCAATCAGATTTTGACTAGGCTACTTTAAGGCCATCTAGCAGTCAACAAATAATGTTGCTATTTTCATGTCATTTGATTGGATGTTTGCAACCTGCATCTGTAACAAACTGCACAAGGTCAAATATATTCATATAGATTTAATAACTGTTTTTTCATTGCACAATGGCCAGCAGAGAAGAACTTGTTACACATGTTACACTTGTTATTTTTCTAACTTTGCTCTGTGTTTCACAATGGGAATTGCTTTGGGCGTGACCAACTTCAGAAGCTCCTATGACACCACATCTGTCTTGACAGACAGGTTTTTTTTCCAACCTTTTACAGGTTCGCTCATTCACACTTTCTTCCCGTGAGGGACTACATCAAGCTCTCTCAGCACATCCAGTTTTTCTCTGGTTTTCGCTAAACTGTTCAATGAGCAGGCCATTATTGGATTCCACCATCGAATGCAAAGTCATAAGGGATCATGTTGAGTGACTTTGCAAAATTCGGAATGGTGTCCGCTTCAAGGCGTGCTATTCTCTTCAACCTATTGAGTATTAAATTACTACGGTAGGGAATTAGTGCCATTAAGCCAACTAAGGGCTTCATGTGTCAAGGCAAGCCTTCGAAGGGCTAACTAAATTGGAAATCGGTAGACTAACGTGTTTTGATGAGTCTTGATTAACTTGCACACAGCCATGTCAACTGTCATCCCCCTGCCAAAGGGAACGAGGCAAAGAGCAGGGAGGTTGCATCCTGCCCGTGTCCATCATCATGTGGAGCAACAGGCAGGGACCCCTTACCCGATGTGCATCGCATGTATGGGCCCGAAGCATGCTCAAACGTCACTCGCAGACCCACAAGCATGCGTTCACTGTGCGTCAATGCCGGTGAAAAATTTTGAAAAGACAACTGAGAGTGGCTGTTGCTTACCAACAAGACCCATGTCTGTCTGGTGCTGCCACAATTTTACGGCTGTCAACCATCAGCCAGCAATACGAGCTGGGCGGACTTGATGGAGGCCAAATCGCCGGTCATGCCACCTCTGATCAAGAACCTTCTCGCGGACAAGATGGAAGGACCATATGATGAGGACGCAGAGGGCGATGCTAACTCTGACCTCCTTAATTTGGACATGGAGGAAGAGGATGAGGAAGACAATTGTCTCTTTACGGCCCAACAGTTGAGACTCCCTAGCACGGGTGATTTGGCCTTGCAGGCAGACAATAACCTGCACAAGCTATGCAAATAAGCTACAGAAAAACTATTCGTAGTGTGGCCAGCGGCCCAACACACGGAAGGAGCAGGAAGGGACCTTTTATGACAGAAAAAAAGACAACTCCTGCCCGCCGTGCCAGCTTGCATAAAGGAGATGTCTTGCCACAAGTCTAGCCCCGTTAAGAGCAAGATTCCTGCAAAAGGGTGTTCTAGAGGGTGTTCTAGTGATTCAAGGAATGGGAGAGCTGGGGCTGGCTGGACCCCCAGCAGTAGAGTTTGGGTGGCCTATCACCTCTATCCAAATTGGCACTCTATTTCTGCCTCCCCTCAAATCTCGCTGCCAAGACTGTCGGCGTCCATCGGTCAGAGGATGTACAAATGTGCGGTGCGTTGTGACTTTACTGCCGCGTACCATGCAGTGATTTCAGAGGAGATGAGGCTACAGCTCGACACGGGAGTGCCCAACCTGGCAATCTGGGATGAGATATGTGTGGTGAACAACTTAATTCTGCACTCTTACCGCAGTTCAGGTCTGTGGCCATGTGATAAGGTTGGCTATGTCAGGTGAGATAGCGTTATGGCTGAACCTGTCCAACTTGGGCAATGTGCAAAAAGTGGAAGTGGATGCAGCTTACAACCCCATTAATGGTCTTTTTGGTCTAGCTCCTGAGAGGATGAGATAAACCAGCACCCTAGGAAATAAGAGGACATGGTGCGACAGGGCTTTGCTGCAACTGTGGCAGCGAGAGGGAGACTGATGGGTGTGAGGAGTGTGAGACTTCCTGGCCAGAGTCCGAGAAACTCATTCAAAATGTTGACACACAAAGTGCACTTTATCGATCGGTCCAGCTAAACAATTGGTTTGTAACGATCGATTTGTCAGACGTTTACCCGCCTCACAAAAAATATCTGAGATTTGCACACCAAGGCAATGCTTACAAGTTTTAAGCCATTCCGTTTGGCTGTCACTAGCTCCGAGGACTTTCAGCAAATGTGTGGAGGCGGCTCTATTCCCGTTGAGAAACAACGGAATATGAATATTGTCTTACGTAGACGATTAAATGATATGCTCTTTATCAAGAGAGTGAGCAATCAGAGATGGATTGCAATCAGAGAGTGTGGTAATGCATCTCTGCAACTTGGGTTTTGGAATAAACATGTAAAAGAGCTGCTTGGAACCCTCGCAGTTCACAAAATATCTGGGGCTCAGTATAGATTCCCACTCCTATTGGGTGCGCTGACTGAGAGGAAAATCGTGTCTTTCACACAGTGTCTTTTCTGGTTTCTCTCTGAGCAGAGATTCCCAAGGTCTGGGAAGCAACTGTAATGTGTAGAGCTGTGAAGAGCGTTTGGCCTCCACAGCTGACCGAAGGCACATAAACTACTTGGAGTTGTTGGCGTAGTTTTTAACACTAAAATATTTTCTGACCCTTATAAAGGGCCGGCATTTTTTAGTAAAAACCAACAATTCCATGGTGGTCCCTTCAGTTGCATCAGTTGACAAAAAAGCTGATACGGTGAGGTAACACAAGGCTTTTATCCATCAGAGCGACTCATGTTCCAGGTATGTTGAACAGGGGAGCGGATTTATTGTCCAGGGGACACCCCCTGTATGGGGAATGAAAACTGCACCCCCCAAGTGGTGGAGCAGATATGGCAGAGATGGCTAAAGAACAAAGATGCACTCTTGGGTGTAGATGCTTTAAACCCACCCATGGCAAACGTCTTCCTATATGCATTCCCTCCACTGAGCCTAATTTCCCCCACTCTAGTCAGAGCAAGGACTGGATTGAACTGGGCTTGTCACTGGTTCTGATAGCTACATATTGGCCATCCAGGCATTGGGTAGCTGATAGCATTTATAGCATTACATGGCGTCTTTGAAGATTGGTGTGGCCAAAGTCACATTGTCCCATTCCATTGATTAGTGGAAGACATATTATGTTTTCTCCAGGATTTGCTGGAAAGCTTTTTTTACCTCTGAAAGTACATATAGCAGCTATTTCCATGTCATGTCAGGTTTGGTAACAAGCCTGCAGGTCGGCACCCTTTAATAAGTTGTTTTATGGAGGGAGCACGCCATAAAAGGCCGGTGTCCAGACAGATGGTCCCACTGTGGGATCTATCTATGGTCTTAGAGGCCATTTTTCAACACCCTTTCAAGCCAGTGAATGGCATAGTGTTAAAGTTTTTCTCTCTTAAGACAGAGCTGCTTGTAGCTCTGGGAACAGCTAAGCATGTGAGTGAGCTGCAACCCCTGTCTGTCAGTCTATCTTGTTTGCAGTTGGCCCCAGGGCTCACAAAACTTTCCTTTCACCCTAACCCAGCATTTGTACTAGTGGACGCTTCTCATTCATGTGTTTCATTACGGAGCTTTCAGCTTTCTCTTCTCTGGAGAATGAGAGGTTGAATTCTTTATGTCCAGTGCGGGCTCTCCATACATATGTCGAGAGAACAGCAGGCTTCAGGAAGAATGACCAGCTGTTTGTGTCTTGGGCTACTCTCCAAAAGGGGAAGTCGTTGTCAGCGGCTGTCCCACTGGATTGTTGATGCTATATCTCTAGCAATAAATGCAGAGGTTCTCAGGCACCTGAGGGTCTAAGGGCCCACTCTACTAGGGGCATGACAACATCATGGGCCATACTTCAGGGCGTCTCTGTTCAGGATATTTGTGCGGCAGCTAGTTGGGCTATGCCACACACTTTTGTGCGATTTTATAGACTGAATGTGTCTGAGTCATCCTAATTAGTTATACCAGGATCACGTGCAATCTGGGAGTGGTCTATCTCGCCCACTGTAAAACAGTGAAGTTAGAAAAAGAACGATGGGTTACTTAACGATGAACGATAGGGTTCTTTGATAACAGAGTGAGGTGTTTTACCAACACTTCCCTCCTTGCACAGGAATGGGAAGAAATCTTGCTAAAATTATGTTGTAAGGGGTCAACCTAAGGTGGGGCGGAGTCTGGACACAAGTCGACCTGTCTGTCAAGACAGATCTGGTGTCATAGTAGCTTCCATAGTTGGTCACGCATAAAGCGATTCCTCTTGTAAAACACCTTACTCTGTTATCAAAGAACCCGGGATTACGTTAAGTAACCCATAATTTCTTGCTTTGGTAAAGCCATTTATTCTTACTGTATGTATGCATCTTTCTGTGAAATAGTGTTCTGTTAGTAATAATAGTGCACATCATTATGGTGTCATAGGGGATGGTATAAAGAGGTGGATTGATTCAGGTAGGACACCACAAAAGGCCTATGTGTGAAATGCACAGCCTGACACTGAGTAAAATAGAGTACAGAAGTATTTATTACGGTTGTATATGTCACATGACCATAGCATGCATCCTAAAGAATTTGGGATTTGAATGTGATTAAAATACCAGGGTACTCTGCTAACACTGACATTACCCTGTCTGCAGATTCAAAATGATTTTTAGCCCAAATAAAAAGAATGGTGATTCTAATTAGGGCATTATCAAGGAATTTGAAAAATAATTCTGCTGTATAGCTTTAAATATTGGGAAAAATGTCCACAAAAGGACTATTAACAAAATAATAGGTTTGGGATTGGCAGTTTTATTCACAAACTAGCTATGGACCAACGGTATACAGTAAAAACTGTTGAATGAAAACAGAAAAAATCATGTGAGCATGTGCATAAGTGTTATACAGTGTCAAGCTTACAAATTGATTTACCTGATTCGCATTGTTTCATCTGATTTTGTAAGCCTTCTAAACAAATTGAATGTTGGCAAATAATAGTTTATGATTAACCTAGAAGAGAACAACAACTATGAAATGTAGGGGGAAAAATGACAGAAAAATAAAAAGCAGCATATTAAATATATACAGTTTTTTTTTCCTGCTGCCAAATCATACCCCTTATTTTTTAACACACCTCCCTTCCAGTATATATTTGCATGAACCCATGATTTCTGTGCCATGCTTACAAAAATACATAAAAATGAATTCCTCATCTGACAGTTCTTTATGGTTCCCCTCCCTTCACAAAACAAAATTATCTCATTTCCACGATGTAACCAGCACAGATAACATTGTAATAATAGCATAATCAAGCCGTCAATCACACATTGTATGTGGTCAATCATCAGTGATGCCTAGCATTGAAGAGCTTCGGAAAAAGCAGCAGAGACAGCTGAGCTCAATGTTGTCTCTGGTGCGGGTGGTTCTGTTTGGAATAATTACTCATGTAATGCACAGGTGGGTGGCACATTGGTGCAACAGGTAGCATTGCCTGCCTCATAGCTCTAAGGTCCCTGTTTCTAACCTGAGCTCGGGTTACACTCTAGGCAGAGTACCACATGCTCTCCTTGTGTCTATGTGGGTGTTCTCGGGTTTCCTTCAACCTACTAAAAACATGTTGTAGGTGGTTAGGCTGTGCTAAATTGCCCCTAAGTGTGAATGTGTGTGTATGTATGAATAGTGCGCTGACATAGACTGGTATCCCAGTTAAGGTGTATTCCTGACCTGTACCATTGTTTCCGGGATAGATCTTGAGATGTCCATCCTCGGTGACCAAAACACTACATTCAACACACCTGATTTAATTGATTCAGGCATAACCAAGACTATAATAGCATGGATTTGAAAGTTGTAGTTTCAATGTCTTCACTTGCAGGACTTGCCGTAGTTAAATCAGTACCAAATTATCATATGTGGTCAGAGGAGGGGCTGAGAGAACTAGTGCCCTTGTTCCAACAACCTACTTTCTTTGGTCCCTCTTATCTTATATCCAAAGTGAGTCAACTCTAAAATATATGGCATTCAAAAAAGATGTCCCTTGAGATGATGTACCAACTCTTTCATGTGAAATATGAAATTAATTAATAGAATAGAAGCACAAGTTGGTAGAATGTGGAAAAAGGTGCAATTGATATAAGATTAAATAGAGGTGGGCCAAAATATTTTGGCTATCTCTGAATACTATTTCATTTTTATAATTCAAACACAGTCCTGTATTACAAATAATTGATATTTATTTACTTATTATGTGTAAAAAGGGTGCAATGTAAAATGCAATTTATCTCTCTTAAACTGAATTCACACAATACAGACTTCCGAAGTGCACACGATCTCCAAATCCTACCTTTTCCTGAAAATAAATGTGAAAATTGTCTGGTCTGTGGTGACTGTCACTACTTTGTATTGGAACATGACAAAAGCAAAACAAGAGAAAATGTGTGGAAAACTTTGATTGTTGTATGAAGATACAGCTGGTGAGGATTGTCTGTCAGAGAAAAAAGTGGGTTTTTATACTATGTACAGTCAACCCCCGACCTACGAAAGCCAGACTTACGAATTTTCGAAGATACGTACACGGCCTAGGTGCACCCAAAAAACCCCAAATAAAAACCAAAATATATTCAAGAAAACTTTCAAAATCCGCGCGTGCTTTTTAGATTTGACAACGCCGCAAACAGAGGACGAAGAAGAAGAACACCTGGCAGGCATGCATTTTGGGGCCGAGAGCAAAACCTCTTTCTTCTGCTCAAAGTCCTCGTTGTGAGAAAACTAATTCTGTACAGTATTCATAAAATTTGTTGTGATTTTTGCGTTGTGATTTTAGTGTTTGCTAATTTCTTACCGTGGCAGAAAAACAAAAAAGTAGTGCTTCAGCTGGTGGACAACAAGGTAAGTAAAATATCTTTGTAATATAGATTTAGCATTGACTGTATTTATTTAAAAAAAAAATGTATAATTTTTCGCTTGGTATGACCTATCCCTTTAGTATGGGCAGCTTGCATGTTTTGGAAGGCACTATGATTGCTGAAAGTATATAAAAGTTTTAGAGCAACATATGCTCCCCTCCAGATTATGTCTATTTCAGAGAAAACCTTGTGTATTTCAGCAGGACAATGAAAAACCACATACTGCAGCTATAACAACAGCATGGCTTCGTAGTAGAAGAGTCCAGGTGCTGAATTGACCTACCTGCATTCCAGATCTTTCTCCTATAAAGAACATTTGCCGCATTGTTAAATAAAAAATACTTCGAAGGCGACCACAAACTTTTCAGTAGCTGGAAACCTTTATTAGGCAAGAATGGGACCAAATTCCAACAGCAAAACTCCATAAATTTATAACTGCAATGCCCAGACATCTTCAAACTGTTTTGAAAAGAACAGGAGATGCTACGCCATGGTAAACATGCCCCTGTGCCAAAGGTGGGAAGTAACAGAGTACAAATACTTCGTTACTGTACTTAAGTAGATTTTTTTGGTATCAGTACTTTACTCCACTATTTATTTTTCAGACAACTTTTTACCTTTACTCATTACTTTTTTACACCAATATCTGTACTTTTTACTTCTTACATTTTCTTACACTTTTTACACTTACAGCTGGTTACTTTAGTTTTAATCCATTGATTTGGTGAAATATTTTTTTTTATTTTCACTGTGCGCCGATTTCAGCCGAACAACCGATTTCCTGTTACTGCGCGTCTTTTTCAATCCGCTGGTGTATAAAGTCCTGTCTCTCACTCACCACAGATGTAGACTAGTTTACAGAGCCAAGAATCAGCAGGCAGAAGGCAGTAAGAAGTTTGGGGTTAATGTGGATGAGACAGAGGGAGTCAGTGATGTAAACATGACTGAGAACAGACACATTCCTGATCATCATCATCTTTTCTCTGCTTGTGTTCTATATGTGGATCTTCAGCCTGGATACATTCATTAGGTAACAACATTTTTAATTCGTTTTGTATTTATATATATATATATATATATATATATATATATATATATATATATATGATGAAAGACTTCCCTGGTTCGATTCTTACCTCTAGTTTCATATTAACCGTTATAAGAAGTTTTTAAAAACAGAACAATGAAAGGTGATTAAAATTGGTTGCTGGTAAATCATGGTATATCAGTGGTGCAGGTGTTGGAGATGTGGTTCTTGTACCTGAGTCACTTCTCATAGACTTCGAGTAACTGAGAGAATGTACAGGAAGGAGAAGTTTTGACCCTCTACCAACATGATCTTAGAGAAAACAGTGGTCTCTTAACTATAGATAAACCAAGAGTCCAATAAGCAAAGCCTTGTTTGCCACCCATGTTGTAGTGTAGTGGTTAGTGATACAGCCTCTGCTATCTCACTCAACCAGGTTCAATTCCTCCCCCTTAGCTTTCCTTTAAATTGTTTTTTAAATTGTAAAAAGTTTTATAAAAGAACCAAAAAAGGTCCTAAAAATCAGTTTCTTGCAGGAGATCCTGTGGCTCAATTGGAAGAGCTTTGCCTCTGGGTTAAGAGGTTGCCGGTTCAAACCCCGGCCAGGGCTCAAAGTTAAGAGTATGCAAGGCTCCAGTGACCGTAGTGAGGAGGCTGCGTGGAAGGTCGGATGTGGACAGTTTCAGAGGGCATATCCTGAATATCTAGGCATCTGCCCCCCTGGTGTCAGAAAAGCTGAAAACAGGGGGTTATGAAGCAAAAATGTCCAAAAAAAAGTTTTGACTCTAGGCTCCTGGCAGAAATATATTTTTAAAAAATTTCCCCCAATGCAAAACTATCATACACACTTTTTTCTGAGGCTGTAACCCAGCAGGTCTTCACAGCCTTTGTTCACAGTCACCCACTCCATTGCTCACCACACACTAATTTCCACACAATTTAACCAGTGTGGGGACAAGGCAGTTTTGAATCAGCAACCTCTGAGCGCAGAGGCAAGGCTTTTACCACAAAGCTATCAAGTCCCACAACTCAATGACTTTTTTTTGAGGGGTTTATCCTTCATTTCATGCTTCAAAGCAAGAAATTCAGGCAACAAAGAAACAAGGATTCGAACCCTGAACCCCACCAACAGCAAAATACCAGTCTTAACCCACTGAACCATCAGGAAGGACAGACTGCAACAATTGTTTAGAGCAGGTCTATCTTTTTTTTTTCAAACCAACACAAGAATATAATGCTGAAGACAGACTTAGGAAGCAAAACCATATCGTAATGAGCAGGGACAATGCAGGATTTGAACCCTGATTCACACCATTAGTAACAGCATTAGTCCACTGAACCATCAGGAAGGACAAGCTGGGAAGCTTGTTTACAGCAGATCTATCTTTCTTTTTAACCCATCAACACAAGAACATGAAGATGTAGGAATCAGGAATTTAACCTACCTCATGACTAGCAGACAGAAAGCCAGGTTTGAACCCTGACCACCAACATTAGCAAAGTACCAGCCTAAACCACTAAGCCATCAGGAAAAAACAGGATGTGAAGCTTGATTAGAACAGGTCTATCTTTCTTTTCAAACTATCAACACAAGAATTTAATGCTAAAGAAAAATGTAGGAAGCAAATGCAGATGTAAGTAGCACAAGTTGAACCCACATCGTAACTAGCAGGATTCGAACCACGATCCCCACTACCAGTGAGATACCAACATTAACTCAATGAACCATCGGTGAGGACAGGCTAGGAAGCTTGTTTAGAGCAGGTCTATCTTTCTTTTCAACCCATTAAAAACAAAAATATATTGCTAAAGAAAAATGTAGGAAGTGAATCCTGATCGTGACTGGCAGGCAGAAAGCAGGATTTGAACACTGAACCCCACCAAAAGCACGACACCTGATTTAACCCACTGAACCATCAGGGAAGACAGGCCCGGAAGTATGTTTAGAGCAGGTCTATCTACCTTTAAACTATCAACACAAGAATATAAAGCTAAAGAAAGATTTAGGAAGCAGGAACATAACCGACATCGCAACTAGCAGGATTCAAAAACTGATCCTCACCATAAGCAAGTCACCAGCTTTAATTCGATGAACCATGGAAGAGATCAGACTGGGATGCATGTTTAGATGAGGCACAAGCCTTAAACCACTGAGCGACCACTGCTGAAAAGCATGTGTGCTTTTTGGGGGTTCATACTTTGTTTCATGCCAGTGCACTAAGAAAGAAGGCATGTAGGACTGGCTTTGAAACCTTATCACCATCGTGGACTATATTAAGGACCATGTTCAAGCACAAGCCTTAACCCACTGAGCTACCACAGAAGTGTTTTTTTTTTTTTTTTTGGTGGGGTTATCTTTCATTAAAGACCAGGAAATCAAGAAATTAATCCAACACAGAATTTAAATGTTTTCAGAGTGGACAAGGTCCAGAAGTTTTGTTTACCAACACAGCAACCAGCTTGACCAGGAAACAAACTCTCAAACTCATCCTCATGGGGACCCTGACATTAACCCACTAGGCTATCACATCTATCTAGCCATCTAACATGATGTGAGGTCCAGTTAACAGCTAAAACAGGTAGAAGTAATAACTACCTTTTACTTAAGTACATGTCTGAGCCAAAACTTCTTTACTTTCACTTGAGTAAAAAAGTATAATCAGTACTTTAACTGTTACCCGAGTGTTTTAAAACATGAGGATCTGTACTTCTACTTAAGTAAAGGATGTGTGTACTTTTGTCACCTCTGCCCTATGCCAACTTCTTTGAAACCTGTAGCAGGCATCAAATTTGAAATGAGCTAATTTTGTGCGTAAAAGTGTAACATTTCTCAGTTTAAACTTTCATATTCTCTATGTTCTATCATGAATAAAATATTGGCTCATGTGATTTGAAAGTCTTTTAGTTTTCATTTTATTCAAATTTAAAAAAATGTGCCAACATTTTTGGAATTCGGGTTATACACTTGCAACCTGGTGGGACCTTTTCCTTTTTGGACAGATAACCTGACCAGCCATCTTTCTGTGCTCCTCAATCAGAGGTTCAAATGAATCACAGAGTGCAGGTGCTTCACTCAAGCAAATACACATACCTGTGAATTCCTAACAGCCTCTTACCTTATCTGAAAAACTTTCACTCACATCACCGCAGTGATGTTTGCTAATTTCCCTGTCGCGTTTTGTAAAAATGTGAACCGATGAAAGATGAGTTGAGAGATGAGATAATGAAAGACAATGCTGATAAACTACAACAAACAAGGACAGAGGCCCGCTGGGACAGATCGCTCGCATCCAAACTTGCGACGGGGTTGATGATGGGAGGGTGAAAGTGGGGGATGGGGGTGTCATCTGCTCTGTGTTAATAAAAATCTAATTAATCACACTTTCAAAGGAGAGTGGACTGTCCTCTACACTTCTTTATTAATTTAACCAGTGAGACGCTCTGATTTGAATAACAATGACAACAAACAAGCGTGTGCTTAGTTCGGGTTTACTTGCCTTCCTACTATTGTCCTAGCAAACAGGTAGGGACAGTGTTCAGGGATTTACATCTGTGAATGTGTGTTTGTGTGCGTGTATGTGTGTGTGTCCATGTGTGTAGAAATGACAGCCAGGCTTCTCTTCCTTTAGAACTGAGCTTTAATCATGTCCAGCACCACCCCCTCATTAACACCAAATTACATGCAAATTTTGACAAATAAATGAGTTTTAAGTGCTTGACAACCTGTCAGCCTTGGAATATAGAGCCATCTTGACGGCTAGATAAACAATCAACAATAATCACTCTATGCAAATTTGATATTTCCTACACAATTATCAACCCAAAAAAAAAGGGAAAAAAAAGCCCTAAAAATAACTGGACAAAGGCAGCTGGCATTTGTTGAGCTTCTGAGCAGATAAGAATGCAAATGGAAATTTCTTTAGGATGTAATTGATTCAAACGCTGTTCGCCCTGCCATCTTTTTTTAGCGTTCCCCTTTTTCTTTTCACTCATTCTTTTCTTTTTTCCCACCTTCTCTTTCTCTCTCTCTCTCTCTCTCTCTCTCTCTCTCTCTCTCTCTCTCTTTCTCTCTCTCTTACTCTTGCACACTCTCTTACACTCTTTATCTCAACACCTTCAATACATTTAGATAATGGGCAGCACAGGCGAGCGAATAAGTGAGCAAAGCGGAAAAAAGACGAAGAGACAAAAAAAGAATGGATAGACTCGTTCACGTTTTATCTTTTGGGCCACCGAGCAAGAGGATAGAAAACAATAAGTACTTGTTAACTGAAGCTGTGAGGCGGACGGATCAGAGAAGCTGGTTGACATTGCTCATGATCCCGTTGAACTTTTCAGAACGCCGGTCAAACACGTGAAACGCACACCATCTCTTTTTTTTTTTTTTGGAAAAAAAGATCTGGCAACAAGAACCGATTTGGAGATTTGGAGAAAAATATGGAGGGAGTTTGAGGAGAACTTTGACTTCTATTCACAACTGGCACAGTTCCTTGCTCTCCTATGAATTTGTTGACCCACTTTTAAAAAACAATTTTTAAGTGTTTGCATTTCAACGATTGTGGATAATTTGGTTGGAATTTAATTTAAATTAAGTCAAGGAAAAGGAAGAGCACTAACCCTGCTCCTAAACTCAGCCCTGACCTCTGTAACTTTTCTTTGAATTACTTTACTTAAAATTTAAAAAACAAAAATAAAATACATTTGTAAATGTTAAAATAAGAATAATTCCTTCTCTGTTTCATCATATCATTTTATTTATGTTTTTTCTATTTGGCTCTTCCTATCATCATTATCATTATCATTTTTACTATCACCACCATTATCACCAAAATAATCATATTCACCTTCATCATTATCATCACCACCATCATCATCATCCTCATCATCAACACATCACTATTATCACCATCATGATTACCACCATCTTTATTGTGACTATCCCATTTTCATCACCACCATAAATCATATTCACCATCATCATTATCATCTTGAAGACCATTATCATCACTATCAGTATCATCACCACCATCACCAGCATCATAATTACCACCACCATCAGCATCATCTTCATGATTACATCGTCATCATCACATTCCCATCTTTATTTTCATTATCACCATTCCCATAATCGTATTCACCACCATCATTACCATGATCACAGACTTCAGCACAATTATTATCATTATCACCACATCGCCATCATCAGTGACATCATCACTATCACTGCCATCACTATCATTATCACCATCACCATCATGATTACCACCATCACCATTCCCATTTTTATCATCAACGATATAATCACATTCACCATCATCATTACCACCATCAACACCATCATGATTACCACCATATTCCCAATTTTTTATCATCACCATAATCATCATCATCATCATCATTTTCATCAACATTAAATTTCATTTGTAGTGTACATTCCCAGGCATGAACTTAAAAAGTACTCTCTAGACACCAAAGTATAACATTATTATAATATAGAAATGTGGCACATGTGTTGTATTTCATCATGGCATAAAAAAACAAAACATTATTCATTTTTAATGGAAAAACCTGATTGTAAGTTTGAGATGAGTCCTTGGTCAGCTTCTTCATATCAGAGCATGTTTTTTAATAAGAAATTGCATAAAATAAGAGAAATTAACTGCTATTAACTGGCATAATTTAAGTGCGGGTTCCTGGCCTGTGTCAGTTCTATATTATTGAATAGGCATTGATTATTGGCTACACTGGAACCCCAGAACCTGTTACATAATGATGCAGGTCGGGGCATGGGTGAGGAAATTTAGGTCACCAGAAAGATTTTTGAACACCAACAATGTTGGTTGCTACCTGCTACACCACTCTAGTACCTACTGCAACAGGTACAAAATGTTTAAAAAAATAAATAGTAGAAATGTGTTTTCTACTGCCAGTGATGGTCTTCAAAAGAAATCGAACTACTAAGCTTTTAAAGGGAAAACATGGTGTACAAAAGGCAAAATTTGCTTGATGCCAAGTTTAAACTTAAGGAGTTAAAGAAACAGTACAAGAGTAAAAGTGGCAGCGGAAGGGTTCAGTAGTGACATAAACATCATGTAGCATCAAATACATTCATTTCTAAAGTCGGTGGAAACTCTAACTCTGGCCAAAAACTGGGTCTGAAACCAGAACATTCTGGTAAAAAGACATAGGTGGTGGTTTAGATGCTATAAAAACTATATGGACCAAAGTTTGTAAACCCCTAAACCTCTAATTCCACATTCAGTCCCCATTTACTGTTATAATGACTTTCACTCTTCTCAAAAGATGTTCCACTAGATTTTGGAGTGTGCTTGTGGATATTTGTGCTCAATTTGCCCTGCAAGTTTAGTAGTTGCACCTGATCAGAAGGTCTGGGGTTTAAGAACCGGTATTGGCAAGTCAGGTACTGATATACTGTAGGATGAAGAGGCCTAGGGTGCTGTTTTAATTTATCCCAAAGGTGTTCACTAGGGTTGAGGTTAGAGCTCTATAACAGGCCAGTCAAGATCTTCCACTCCAACCCATGTAAACCATATCTACATGGAGCAGGCTTTGTGCTTAGGGTCATTGTCATGCTGGGAGAGGTTTGGGTCTTCTGGTTGAAGAGAAGAAAAAATGTAATACTATCACATCCAAAGAGATCCTATACAATTGTGTGCCTCCAACGTTGTAATAACAATGTGAAAAAGAAAAATATGTGGCTGGAAAATACATTTGTAGAGCAGATTTAAATGACACTTTGGTAGTTTGCTTAATTTGGACATAATTGAAAAGGTATTGGAATATGAGGTACTTTTCTTGTGTAAATATTGCTGTAACTTAGAAACTATGTCTTTCAGACCTTACCTTATATTGAATGGCCAATCAACATTAAAATTGTAAAATAACTGGGGGAAAAAAGCCTTTCTAAAGACTAATGATGCACAAAAAATATTTCAAAAAGTTATTCAAAGAACCCAAGACCAACATAATACACAACTCAAAACCACAGCCAGCAAAATGAGCACTGAGTGAAGTTTAAAGCTCCTTTGCTTCCTGCCTGCTGTTGTGCATTCACCCATGCACTCCCTATCTTTACTGAGCTCTCTCCATCACACCATGCTGGGCTGGAATGGCTTCTAAAACACAGGGGACTTAAAGAGCAAGCCTGGTGCACCTAAAGGCCTATGCATAAACATGCAAGACCTCGCGAAACGGCTGAGCATTCAAAACAGGCCACTCAGGGTGAACGCAGGTGAAGAGCGACAGGCTAACACATGGCAGATGAGGGGTATTATCAATCATAGCCGCTCTATTAATTTCATCAAGGCCCAGACGCCTGCTGACATTCGTGTGACACGCCACGAGCTGGCCGGCGTCCCTGAGCTCGGAGACGTCGGCGCTCGCTTTTGAAATGCAAATGGCGCCGTTACCTTAAACAGAGCGTCGGAATTATCTCTCCCACCTTCAAGTTGAACGCTCGCTTCTCTCCGCTGCTCTCCCCCTTCCTTCCTTTCTATCTATCCTCTTCACCATCAGTCTCGCCTCTCTTGAGGAGAACACCTTAAGAAGCAAAAGATAAAGACAAGAAGAGATGGAAAGCGGTGGAGAACAATAGGAGAGGAGGAGGAGAGAGGAGGAGTGAAGTCTTCCCCTCAAGCAGTGCCGACTTTGGTGATGAGCTGATGAGTGTAGGTGTGTGTGTTTGTGTGTTTGTGCGTGCATGTGTGTGCGTGTGTGTGTGTGTGTGTGTGTGTGTGTGCGCGCATGATGACACCTGTAATAAAGACACCTCAAGGACATGTCCACACACTTCAGTGTGCTACTACTCATGCCATTGTTAATTATTTTAGACTTACAAAGGTGTCACACACATGCACTTGCACAAGTGCAAATTTTAGAGAAATGTATACACACTTTGACATGCTCTATATAGATGGATAATTTTACAATTATTGTATTATCCAGAGCGACTTTCAGACAGACAGACAGACAGACAGACACACACACACACACACACACATACACACACACACACACACACACACACACACAGTGGGCAAAAGTATACACCTGACCATACGTTGATCTTCTCCAAACTGTTGGAGGCACACAATTGTAGAGGATTTAGTCTTTGGATTGGGGTATAATGAAAGTTTGTGTTTTTCTTTTCACTTGAAACCCAAACCCGTTCCAGCATGGCTGCATGAAGATATGCTTTACAAGGATTGGAGAAGTATGCGACTTTACTAACACCCTTTTATCTGTTGTCCATGACACACTTCAAAATATAATGGAACATCTACCCAGAAGAATGGAGGAAATTATTAGAGAAAATTGCGACTAAATGTGGAATGCGATGCTCAAAAAGCACATACCATACTTATCATGAGGTGTCCGCAATATAGTGTTATAGATGGGATTATAGGGGCATCTTCTAAATTTTAAAATGTAAAAATAAAATCAAGATATTGCTGGATCTGGATAAAAAACAGCATGGAAGGTATATACATGGGCAGTTCTTAAACATGTGCAACAGCTCTATCTATCTATCTATCTATCTATCTATCTATCTATCTATCTATCTATCTATCTATCTATCTATCTATCTATCTATCTATCTATCTATCTATCTATCCATCCATCCATCCATCCATCCATCCATCCATCCATCCATCCATCGAATCAATATGCCCAAACATTTGCATACAACTGTAGTTTCATATTCAAAATACAAAGCACACAGTGGTGGCTTTTCTGAGATGCTTTATAGTCACCTCTTAAAGCAATATTTGCACATTTATCTTAATTAATATTATTTTCCTTACATTAGAGGTTGGAAACCGGAATGCATGTATTGTTATGTCTATTGGGAAATATGGAGTGAATATAAAAAAAAAATATGAAGGAGTTAAAACAATGAAATAAAATGCAACAAAAGGGAAAAAAATACTTTTTACATTTTATTCTCAGTTAATTCGATCATTTTTAAAGCACATGTATGTTCACCTCTGAAAGTAAAATGAGCTCTTATATTTCTTTTTTTCTTATCTCCAAAATAAAGCGACGCACCCTTTAAGGCAGTCGTTGCGAATAGATCCATACGCATAATACAATTTTGTACATCTTTAAAGGTTATGAGTTGTGGCCTGAAATTGGATTGTATATTCCTCTAAGGAACAACTGACATAAGAATTGCATTCCTGGACTCATCCAAACAGCTGATCTCAGATATTTTAGTCAACTACCAATTCCTATCCATCAGCCAGCACTGCTCTATCACACAAGTGCTACCGAACAGAGCACGTAAAGGTACAGATGTTTCCTTTCAGACAGATAAAGGAAGCCAATTTTGCCAACCAAAAAGTCCTTTTGAAATGCTGCTCATGTTACAGATCAGGGCATCGATAGAAATCTGCCCTCTTCCACATGCATACATTCACAGATGCCCACTATTTACTAGTGTTATTGTGATTGACAGAGAAAATGAAAATATGGTTAGTTGTGGCATGATCATGATAGAATGAAAAACAGATTTGTTCAATGAATGCTGTATTTTTATTTTTAATAGTGGTGCTTTTGCCTTTTTGAGCTATCAGTGATCCTGTTCGATCCATCCTGGTGCCCTGATGGAGTAATCAATTGGAAAACAGTCTGTGCTTCTGAGAATGGCTCCACATGGTTACCATGAAAATGACTTTGAACTGCAATTTACAAACAGTTATGATACAGTAGTGTAGGACTTGCCAACTGCCAACAACAGTTTTGTACTCAAGTCTTGATCATTGAATAGTTAGATACAGTCAACAATAATAAAACTGTATTCAATAGATATTTCATATTGTCTATGGAAGATTTTCCTCAACACTGTTAACCTCTGCTTCATTATTAGGGATAAACCTTATAGGGGCACATTTATGAATTTCTTAATGTATTTATTTCCGTAAATCTGTAAAACATGGAGGCAGAAACTTAATGGTTTGAGCTTGTTTTCGAGCAGGGAAGGTTCCTGTCTTATTCTGGGTGAAAGAAATACTGAACCAACATGGCTACCATTGTAAAATTCAATACCATGCAATTCCATCTGAACTGCAGCTGATTGGAGCCAACTTGATCATACATCAAGTCAAATACCTGAAGCATATATCCAAGCACTGTAAGGCTTTTTTAGAGAGAAAACAATTGGCTGGAGTGTTTTCTATCATGGAAAAGCCTGTCAAGTCACCGCTCCTAAACTCCTAAATCCTATAGAACTGTTCTGGGGAGAACTGGATTGCAAGAGCAGAATGAAGTACAGGTATCTAACAAGTAAAGAAAATTTTTGGCAAGTTTTACAAGAGGCATGGAAAAGTATTTCAGCTCTATGTTTGGAGAAACAAACTGCCCAGATGCAAAAGAATGTGTAAAGCTGTTACACAGTATAGACAAAAGTTCTTCTCCAAATTGTTACCACAAAGATGGAGACACACAATTGTATAGGATATCTTTGGATAATCAAATTTTGCATTTAGAGGAAGATCTTGAGTGGCCTGCTAAAAAGGTCTGAACTCAACCATACTGAACACTTTTGGGATAAATTGGAACACTGACTGCACCCCAGGCCTCCTCACCCTACATCAGTACCTGACTTTACTAACACCCTTGTTCCTAATGAACACAAATTTCCACAAGCACGCTCCAAAATCTAAGGGAACATCTTCCCAGAAGAGTAGAGAGAATAAAAGAGCAAATTAAAATGTGGAATGTGATGCTCAAGAAGCACATACTATACTTATGCCCTAGTGTGCGCAAACTTTTGCATATATAATATATACAATAAAATATTGTATTCATGCTGAGATTTTTTTATTAAAATAAAGTTTTTGAACTTTTGACAGACTCTAGAAACCAACATTTTAACTTTGAAAATTCAAACTATTGTAAATTTGCATGTTATGTTGATGCATTCATTTTATAGTTTTTTTTAATCTTAAAGTATTAAAGGATACAGAATGAATCATTCAATCAATAATCAATCATTTGGAATATTCCAAAATTCCATATAAGCCAATAATGTGACCAAATGGTGACAAATAATGACCTTTTTTATGTTTAACCATAAACTATTAGTTCACGGTTATAAAATAAGAACCATTCACTTCAAGTTGGGTTGTTTTGCATGAAGGCAACTTTTAACCAGAGCTACAGGTTCACCTACTGTATAACCAATTTCCTATAACTAGAAAAAGTTTCGAATTCAGAATTTAAAGTATATTTCTAGCCCAATCATGTTTAATAATTCCATTCTTTTATATAATATTTTATTTTGGCCTGTCAGGGGAAATGTTTTTCTGGACCTATTTTCAGATAACTTCCACTATTTAGTGAGCCGTGCTATATCAAACACAAGAAATCAATATATAGATTATTTGAAATAGCAAGAATTGTCACTTGATATGTAATTATTTGTGATTAGTTAACAATAATCTGTGCAGCCCCCTACAAATCACAATCACTGACGAGGTACGATATTGATTGATTCTTAAACAGCACTATTCATACCCTGTCCATCTGATTACGTCTCCTTCCCTCAAGCCTTTAATTTGGCCCTGCCTATCATATTCAGCCCTTAAATCTAAAAACACAGTTGCAGAACAATCAGAGAAGCCATCACAGAAGCTCCGAATGTCTGTTTAGCGCGTTCATCTTCTACACTCGCTCAAGTCCAAATCTCTGTTTTGATTGCCGCAAGTGACAACAAATACTTCTACTTAAGAGATCCCCGTCTCCTTTTTCGCTTTTCTCTCCTTTCTGTCGCCTCCCCTCTCTGTTTGCCACCACTCGGAGGAATGGCTGTTATTACCGTCATCAGGCGAAGATGCAAAGTCGTGTAGTGACAAGCAATCTGTCTCCCAAGCGGGCCCCCCTCCAACGAAGCCTACAGCGGCGCCCACTACAGGCATAATAGCATTTCAAGTGCTTCTCCGTCTCCAGCTGAAGCCGCTCGAAGGAGAACATCAACGTCAACAGCCGGCAGCTGTGCGACTGCGTGAAAAGAAAAAAGCACGACGTGAGCATAGCGATGGCCTTGCCATCGTGTGACTTAAGTGTTCGATTCAGTGTTGGATGCTGACAAGATGACCACACTGAAGAGCAGTTAGATAAAGGTGTTCTTTCTAGATTGCAGTAGCAGGGAAATTTATTTATTTATTTATTTATTTATTTATTGTTATTCATTAATTTAATTAAATGTCGTTATTTATTTCTGTTTTTATTTTAATTAGACCTTACTTTGTCTTGGACCTGTGAAATTATGAGTCATACATGGTCAAATAAATAAATAAATTAGTTAATAAATAATAATAATAATAATAATAATAATAATAAAATTATATATATATATATATATATATATATATATATATATATATATATATATATATATATATATATATATATACATTTCTTTGTTATTTTTTACCAGTATATATTAGTTATTTAAGTTACTTAAGTAAACTTATTGTATACTTATTTATTATAGAATAAATATCTACAAATAAGCACAAAAAGAATAAAGCCAAATTCAAAGACATATCTTTCGTAAGCAATGTTATCATTTATACAGTATACCAGTAAATAATGCACTACTCATTTTGTGAAATCGTGTGAGTTTTGACCTGAGAGTAAGGATTACATTTTTAAAAAAAAGCGAAGCAGCATGCATTGTTCTCATCTCTGTAAAAGAAGGACTTTTTTCTTTCTTTCTTTTTTTTTTTTTTTTTTTGGAGGAGATCCCAGGCCTGCATAATTAGCTGTTGCGAGGGTTCAGCATGGCATGGAATCCAGCTCCTTTTGATCCGTGCCTCTCCTGCAGTATCTCCATAGCCCTTGTTAGGGCTTAGAGCTGCTAATCCTGCCCTGCAATCCTCTGCCATCCTGATCCTAGAGCCAGGATGAAAAATTTACACACTCTCACCGTGTGTTCTGAGCCTTCTGTTCTCCATCACCCTCTCTCCACAGCCACTCTCTTTGTCTCTCCTCTCCTTCACTCTCTCTCTCTCTCTCTCTCTCTCTCTCTCTCTCTCTCTCTCTCTCTCGCTTTCTTTTCCTTGTGATGATTATTTTAAAGGTGCTCTGACTGAGATGGTTTGTGTTTCCCTCTCCTGCTTAGCCAGAACAACGTGTCTGGAGAGCAGGAAGAGAAGATCAGAGAGCCACTTCAAAGTTTCCTCTTCTGCCGCATGAACCTGCAGAGATCCTCGCATACCTTGTATACCATCAATGTCCTATTACAGCTGATGTTAACATTTTTCTTTATTGTTCCAGCCTAGGAAAAGATCTGTCAGATTCACAGCTGACATCAAAACAGAACCCTACTACATAGTACTGCTTTATAGCATGGCATTATGCAATTTGTTTATACTAGGTATTGGCATAAGTACTGATATTGTAATACACTATTTATGTTAAAAAATAAGCACAAGACTGTATGCAATTATGGAAAAATAATCACTATGATATGGCATGATGGGGCTAAAATTCCTTCTACCACAGCATTAAGCACACCTTAGTAATGAGACAAAAAAAAAGCTTATGTTGCTAAGAAATGAAATAAACACTGACTGTTACAAAGCAGTGACACTGGAGACTCCTTCCATAAACAATTACTAAATGTATTATCTCACAAAGTCAATATATATATATATATATATATATATATATATATATATATATATATATATATATATATATATATATATAAAACAATACCTTAGTCTATATGGCCTGTCCACCATGCAAGTCCTGTAAATGAGTTCAACAATATTTGTATTACAACTAGAATACTATTCAAGATTTTATTAATGATAAGGTATTAAATAATTTATCTGATATTTATCTGTATGAATACTCAGTTCTGATTGGATGATTGGTCGGGTTTAATGACCGTTCTAAATAACCTGATCTGGCTCAGAAACAACTGTGACCATATTACCACACAGTTACATTCACGCTATCGCAAACATTTCCTAATTACCTTAGCTAAATAGACATTTTTTTTGTTTAATTTAACACATATGGTGAATATGGCAATTTTTTAAGTTGGCCAAGCTACAAAATGCATTTGGTGAATTGAAGAAGATAACATTAAGATGAAAAATTTATAATTATTAATGGAGCAGCACAGATTTGCACAGCAACCATCAATGGAAGCTTTAACTTTTCATTTACATTTATGCCATTTGGCAGATACAAATGGTGTTAAAAAACCCAAAGCAACTTACAATTATCTCATTTGTACATCTGAGCAGTTGACTCATGACTTTCCAGTCAGAAGTCCAACATCCTATCCACCGAGCTATCACTTCCTTAACCATAGATTATCCTTTCCTTAATGTATAGTTTACTAATTGAATCCTTAAAAGGTCAGCAGATATCCATAACTCAAAAGCTCAATATGATTGATGACGTTTTAACTTGACAGATTAAACTGACAATAAAAATAATTATTCTACGATAAAATATAATAACTTATAATATTATTATTTTATTAATGAATTTTATTAATGATTAGTAATGTTTTATTTGGCAACAAGGTATCATTGTTTTACTAAGTTTTGCTTATATTGCTTATAATCACAGTACCATTAATTAAAGTTAGAGTTGTTGATAAAAACAACACCTAGCATATCAAGGAACTTTTTCAAACCAATAATAATTACTTCCTGTTGCCTCCCATTCCCTTAAATCTACTGTGAATAGCTTTAAATGTATGAAATATTATAAAAATATACTGTAAATTATTACATTGAACAATAACAAATTATTTATAGTGTATTAGTACCATAATGCTGCCCTTACATTGTACTTTAATTAATAACTGTTATTAGTGGCATACAACTATTGACATACTGTACTACTTCCTGTGTGGTAGCCAGAAGCTAGCCTGCAGAAAATAGACTAGCTCAGACATTTTGGGGTTAAACTATAAATAGCTGCATCAGATGAGCAAAATTTAAGAAATGCTGAGCATTTGTATGCTAAGATTTGATTTGCTAACATCTAATGAAAAACCTGCTTCCCATTTCCACACTCAATGCTAGTGCTATACAGTCAATGGGTGGCTCCTAATGGTGTTCATCAGTATATTGTGTTTAAGGACCCTAGCTCACTACCACATTGGACACTGAGAACTTGATTTTCAATTTACTTGCTAAATTAATAAACGTTCTACTTTGCTCATCGGTCAATGTAAAATCCCGATCATACAAATTATTTTGGTTTAGTTTAACAGAAATTGTTAGCTTTATTACACACATTACTGTAATTGCACTTCAAGTAGGATATGTTTGGTAGCTAGTGCATATTTAAATTCATTAATCATTTGAGTCATTAAACTCAAACCAACCTCATATGGAAAATTAAAAAAAGTGTACACTACTAACGTAAATAATCATTTAGGAAATTGCTACTTACATTTGTAGATAAAGTTGGCTAAAACTTATTAAGCTCAGAAGCTTCTGAAAATTTGATGCTTTGTTCCTGTAAGGAAACATAGTGAACATCGGTGCCCCTAGGTTTTTTGTGGCCACTGTGAATTTTCTTTTTTTTACTGAGTGAATGTTTCATTGCACTGAAAAGATTCTGCAGTTGAGCCAGGCTTTAAAATGGCTGACTCTCTGATCCCTGACTACTGAACTATTGAGCTGATTGAGACGTACCCAATAAGTTTAAGGGGCGTTGATGAGGGCTGATTAGTACCAACGGTGTGGGAAACACTAGACTGAGCTGCAGACACTTGATGGCAATCAGTGAATGCATCAGGCTTGATATGTCAGAGTTCTGAGACCAACAGCCAGGTCTAAAATTATTGTTACAGAAATGAATATATAAAGAATTAAACAAATAAATAATCAGATATCAAGATATAGATAAGAAATGCTAACCTACAGATGTGAGATATAGCGCAATAGGTTATAAATATTGGCTTAGCAATGCAAAGCTAATACCACTGATCACATGGTACAAATCAAATTGCATTATTGGTAGTACTGAGTATGATGTTGAGAATATTTTGTCTTATAGTATAATTTACATAATGATGTGTTGTAGTTTTCTGAATATATTCAAAAAAAAAAAGAAGAAGAAATTCTAGCCAAAGCCCAGCTCGGATTTCTAAAATAATGCACAATAGTAATTTTTTTTTAAGTCAAGCGTTCTCTTTAGCATATTGCAGGACTTCAGAACTAGCATGAAGAGCCCCAAATATTCTCCATATCCAACATGTACAATGTCACTGAACCACTGAATCCAATCTTAAATGGAAATTCAAAAAAGTTAAACACTTCCAAGGAAGGTAATCATTTAAAAGCTACAACTAGCTACTTACATTTGTAGACAAAGTACTGTAGGCTGAAACTCTGTACACCAACCATACCTGATTTCAGCCCAAAACCTTTTCATCTTAAGGATCGTAGACTTTGCCCTTCACCACCATCCAAGTACCATCCAATACCAGTTAAGTGAATATATTTTAGAAGAATGGTGTGCATTATTCCAATACAGTTCCAGAGATTTGTAGAATAAATGGCAAGGACCCATGAAGATGATCTAATGGCTTGTAGTATACAAACTGCATATATAAGTGTGAGCATGAATAAATAGTGGGGAACCATTTATGCAGAATTGAGCCAATGTTGAAAAAAAAGAGGTTTGATGAAAATGTGCATAAAAAACTAGACAGAAGAAAAGTTAACCGGTTGGAGAGAATATGGAAAACTGCAGATAAAGGCTGAGCAATTGCCTTTGGACATTTTTTATAGTAATTAGTACTTTTTTGTCTGTACACTATATCTTTTTTCCACTTAATAAATTAAAAGAACTCTCCAGAAGGTTTATTTTGATGCCTTCAATTACAATCCAGCTTTTCACCTTTTCCAGCTTTGATACACCTGCCACAAATACTTACTTCTCTGTGCAGCTTCATGAGAAAAGCCCCTTCTGACCCTTAAATAACTTGACAAATAACAGTAAATGCATACCTGTGAGTTGATTACCTCACATTGTATATAGGAAACAATTAATGAGTAAATATAATGTCCACTGTTGTATATTATTCCCATTATACTCATACTGCAGTGCTATGATTCCATCACTATCTGTTGCAGTCGTGTCGTCATGGGTGGAACATGTCTTTTTATTTGTAATTGTCTTTATGACTCTTCTTGCATTCATGTTTTTCATAAGACATTATTCAAATACTGGCAATCATGCGGTTGGTTTTGCTGACATCAGCACTGGACCCTACAACACATCTGATATGTGGCATTACTATTACACCCATCATCATCTGTGTTTTCGCAAAAGTCTCAGCAATTGCGCCTCCATTGCTGCTTTTTATCATCTGAGTATCTGTCACTTTTCATGGAATTTTTTTTTAGGTTTTAGAGTCCCACGATTCTCAGAAGTGAAGATTTTGAGATATATGTGTGAAGTTTACCAGGAATATAACTTTTGGTCTAAAGTTTTTTGTGGAATAAAACAATGCAATCTCTCACTCACACACACACACACACACACACACACACACACACACACACACACACACACACATGAATATCTGAAAGTTGTGATTTTTAAATCCTTACAATACCACAGCCAAGAGAGCACATGTGTACTGTATTGAAAGATGTAGTGGTATACAGTGGTATACTCTTTCATCCCTGTCAAGCACAGTGACACGACAATTGTGGGCATCTGTGAGCTTATGTATGCAGAAGAGTGCAGATAGTGCTTTCCCATTGTGCGTTTCACTGCCCTGTGATGCAGCAAGAGCAGGAGTTCAAAAAGGTGCACTTAGCTGGCTTCCTGTGTCTCAGTTGGTCATTGTAGTGTGATAAAGGAAAGTCAGATGGTGGGAGAGAATTGGCAAGTGATCAAATATTAGAAGCAAAAACGTTCCACTATTCTAAGTGTCTTTACATACATTGGTTTATTCATGAGTTTAATCAAGTCACCTTTATTTATATCAGTCAAGAAGCTGTGTACCCAGGGCTCAGATAGACTTGAGAAAAAAGAAGAAGAATATTTTTCTTATGACTTATTTTAATTTAAAAGGGCCTCGAAGTCTAAACTAATAGATCATGTATCAAATCTCACATATACACCTATTGTACTTCTCAGAAACTATAATTTCTAGATAAACTTGAAGTATACTTGAATTAATGCTAGTTACAGAAAGAACCATCTAATGAGTGTGCTGTGGATATATGTGGGTGCATGCTGAATCTGTTATCTTCTGTCCTCTTGAAAAAAAAAAGCTATTTCAACCCACTCCACCAGCTATTCAGCGGTAAAATTTTCACTGCGGTACAAACAACGACTGACAAATCATTAGTGTACACAAGTGTTCACCCACACTCCAATGCATGACGCTTACTCTTATCCCATGATATCTCCTAATCTGCATTGAGGATAGTACATGGAAAACGTATTCATTTATTGAAATGCTAAAATACATGTGTGCATATATATATATATATATATATATATATATATATATATATATATATATATATATATATACTGTGTATATATGTGTGTGTATATGTATATACTGTGTGTTTGTGTGTGTGTGTATGTTGAGGAATACTGTACAAAAACCTATGTGGATAGAGTGAGGAGAAATGTTAGGATTGTCTCTGAGATTGTGACAACTCAAAGAGTCTCATCCCAATAATTCTTGTGTAGTCTCTCCAATACACGCCTGGGAATATTAGTCACCCCGACCGTCCCTAGGTTACGTATGTAACCCTGGTTCCCTGAGCGAACGGGACGCTGCATCAACAACGCTTTGGAAACACTACCGCGTGAACATGCTATTATTGACGTGTGTAATCTGTCCAGCGGAACGGCGCAACCTAATTGGCGAAGTGACGTCACCACCACAAAGCTATAAGGACACATGCGGTGGAGACAGTGCTAGCTTCGAGAGTGAAGGAAGTGGTTAAAGTAATGCAGGGAGGTTGGCATGGAGAACCAGTTACCATTAGTAACTCAAGCTTCGTCAACAATGCTTTGGGAACAAGTGTCCAATGGAGCAAACGTGTCACTAACGTTTCTTTTCCCCTAGGGACTGCTTGGCAAGCAGAGCATGATAATCCCCAATAGCGGACACATAAACCTTTAGGATGGAAGGAGACAACCTTTTGGTGAACTTTCTTTCAGAAATCCCAGCACTGGGCCAATTGGCCAGTTAACTGGGTCTAAGCGGTGAACTACGCACCGTGTAGTAAACAGGCACCACTTTGCGATTTATGACCCCCTCATGTAGGAAGCTCTGGATTAAAAAATGGTCTCTATAACCTTTGCCGAGAGAACAGTGACTAAGAGCTGTGCCCCCTCAAGGGCCAAAGCCTCCACAGTTTGGGGTGGGGATGAAGCAAGCGCCCCCTGCCTGAAAGAAAAGGTCCATCCATACCACGAGGAGATGGACTCCATCCTGGCAAACTCTATCCAGAACGGTACCACGCCTGTACCACGGCATCCAGCCCAAGAGGGGCTGGGTGAGTAAGGGAGAACCAGAGGGGACAGTGCGACATCTCTTGAGTCGCAAACAGCTCGACTTGTGCTCTGTAAAATCTTCTCCATATTTGCTCCACCACAGGATGACCATTTCACAGTGCGCTCGCTGCTATGACCTATACCTACTGACTAGCTTATCAAAATGCAACATAAAATGATTTCTTTATCAACACAACATGCTGCTAAAACGTAAACACCACGTTGTGAAAAGACCTAGATGGAAAACCAGTATGTGGGATTCCAATAAGAAGGAAAATGTTCTTGTTTCAAGGCAGCAAAGGTCTTGCTTGTACAAAGTGTCCTTTAGATGTTATAATAAACATTTGTTATTGACTGTGCATGTAGGCTTGGGTTACATGTATGTATACTTACCTCAAGCTTTCTTTGCGAAATTGACATCCCAAATTGGCCACTTATCCCTGTCCATGGCCAGGTACATATTGTTTACTACTTGCACACACTGATAATTAATAGTGCAAGAGGATGACATTTTATTCTCTAAGAACTTGCATCATAGCCTACGATTTAGTATCAATATTGTCTATCTCAAGTCTATATGCATGTTGTGCCAAAGTTTATAAATTTATGTCATACAGTATGATTTATACTGATTTTATATGATTGCTAAAGTCTCACAGTCTGTTGAAAGCATAAGACATCACATCTTTACTCAAAACATCAAATGAACCAAAAGACCCCATCTTTCCCATCTGACTTCTGTCCTTGTGTGTCACTTTTCCCTAAAGTTTTGAGTGGGAAGTGAGCGACATAACGGAGGTGCATGTTCAACAAGGAGTCAACAAGGAGAAAAAGATCTAACAGTTCCTTACCACAAAGTTGGAATATACAATTGTAAGCAATGTCGTTGTATACTAGTCATAGTAATACAAGTTTCTTCATCTGGATTATAGAGGCTTAAACATGTTTCAGCATGCTTAACAATCTTGAATGCCCATGAAGATGTTTTTAAAAGAACTCAAGTGTCCTACACAGATTCCTGACCTCAACCCCACACAACACTATTGGAATGAATTTAAATCCGGACTGGACAACAGGCCTCTTCACCCAACCTCAGTGCCTGATCTCACTAATGCCGATTGAGATGAAAGCCTCCCCATAAGAGTGGGGGTCAGCAAAACAGGGACTAAATTTGAAATGAGGTGTTCAACATGCAGATTTTGTAGATTTTGTACTTAATAAAATAGAAAAATGTGTAACATTTGTATGTACTGCAAGTTCTATTTTATAAGCTGCAACGTTATAGTTACAAGCAGGGCTTTTAATATTTAGAATGCGAAAAAGAAATATCACCTTAACTACCTCTGTAATTCGACTCTGAAACATAAAACGTTACCCGTGTAACTAACTCATACAACATTAATTTAGCAACATTAACTGTGTATGGCCTATTGTGAACAACAGATAGTGTACCTCCAGAGTACAGACAGTTTAAGTGTTAATGCCTGGAGCTGATATGCAAAGAGAGGTTAGTCTACTGGGTATTTAGGTTTTCGTAATGCAAATGGAACAATCCTGTAACATATAACATGTTGGCTGCGATAGTCCTGTACGTGCGACCTGATGGCAGTTCTGTGAAGTGACACTAAAGTGGGTCGCTGGGGTCTCAGGTAATGTAGCAGCCTTTACAGGTGACAGATGCAGTGTGATGTTTTCGCATGCAGGGAATAGTAAGTCTGATGTTCTTGTTAGTGATATGTAACATTGAGAAAAAAAAAAGGATGGGACCTTAGAGATACTGAAGAAGATGCCCTGAACAAATAGGATTTTGATAGAGTTTAAGTTTCTGTGAAAAAAAATTCGCAGTTTGAATTTCACAATAAACCATTATGATGGCTTACGACTAAAGATCAACAAAAAAGTATGTACGATTTAAGATTGACACTTCAAACTAATCAATTTAACACTAATTGATGTGGCCAATTGATAAGCTATTTTTTTTTTTGCAAATTGGTTAGCACATTTGCCTCACACAAATTCAAACTCTGCAGCTTGCATGTTCTCCCCATTCTTTTGCCGTTTTCTTTAAATACTCTGGTTTCTTGCATACAGTGCAAAGATGTGGGTTGTAATCTGTGGTAATGTTGTAGGCATGTGATCTTGTGTTGGGTTTGCACCCTGTCCAGAATGTCCTTATGATATATATATATATGGAGGTTTCATGCAAATGTATGATGATTATTAGTCACTCAACATAGAGCATAAAGACAAAATACATTTGTAAATCGTGTTTTAAATTGTGTAAATCATCAGGACATCAAACGGAGCTTTTGCAATGTTTCCTGGTGGATTTTGGTGCTTGATTTGAGATCATCAGTAAAAAATGTTCAGTGATTAAAAATTATTTTTCCCGGTGGATTATTTTTTTTTTATCTGAGTAAATAAAGGTGCGTGTTGCGTTAAACTTTGGTATTTATTTTTATTTTCAATAAAAACAGTCAAACAGAAATGCGCAAACAAAAAGAAACGCATGCTGCATTAATCGCACGTTAATAAAATGAAACGCTTTATTAACGCATGTACAATAAATATCTCTAATAATCTTGTTTACCTGAGTCTAGTCTATTTAGCATTGTGTGGGGAACTCATTTTTGCTAAATTTTTTACTTGCTAAACAACACACACACACACACACACACACACACACACACACACACACAAACAAACATGCATGTACATACGATCCTAGTTGCCCAACTTTTTTCTTTTATTACAGCATTTAAACAGTGAAAGGAAACTTGTAAAATCCCAGTTAGGCCTAGCTGGTATGTAAACAGAGCTGATCTTGCGTATGTACTGTGCTCTCCGGGAAAAGCTCACTTCGGGTCATTAGTTGCAGGCCCAGGCCTTGCTGGAAAGCTGAGTCTCTTCCTCTCCAGTTTCCTTCATTGTCCTCACTCGTCAGAGGAGCCTCTCTACATCACCAGCTGCCCCATCCCCTGAACAGTCAGCAGTGAACACAGCAATCATTCTCCCATTAAAAGATCTCCCCACACACACATACAGACATCCAGCGTCGCAGATAGGGCCGATCCTAGCACTGACTCAATCAGAAGCCCCTGGAGGACTGCACTGTTGGCCTGTGGTAACGTTAGGAGCCTCTCGCTGCCTGGCATCTCGGAGGGAAAAACAATGTCTACTTTGTTCTGGCAGCAAGCTCTCTGCAGGGAAAATGCTTAAAAGCTACTTAATTAGAGAGAAAAAGTGAGAGAGAGAAAGGCAATCCTTAGACGTGAATGCTGTCTGAGAGGCAGAAGAAACGAAAAGCAAAGGGTTAGACTGATCGTTACCTGTTAAAGGCTTTCCGAGGCTTTTATCTCGGCCTGTATAGGTATATACAAGCAGAGATAAAATGAACATCTAATGTGTTCAATTCCTTTACTGTATATCTCTGTAGTATGGGATAGGAAGTGGCTAGCGGCTAAAGCTACCACTATGGATTCTTTAGCATGTGATGTCCAGCTTCAAGAATTTCTTTTAAAAGGAAAAAATCCTGACAATTCCACATATGAGAGGGAGTGAATGAATTAAGCATGCTGAAATAAGTAAACTTAAGTCAATCATATATTTAGAAAATCAAATTTTGTTTTATACACACACACACACACACACACACACACACACACACACACACACACACACAAATCTGTATTTGCCAAATGGGGTCTAACGAATGTAAATTATTTAATTAAATATTTTCAGTTATTTGCTTTTATTTACTTATTTAATTTGTGCCAATTTACTTGATTACTCAATTAATCAATATAATAAAAAAAGTGTATTGTATTAATTAGATTTATTTAATTTTATTTTACATTATAAATGTATATACAATTTCAAAATTTTATATATATATATATATATATATATATATATATATATATATATATATATATATATATATATATATATATATATATATAAAATGTTTTAATCTAATCCGTGGTAAAAAATAAGCGACAAGCAATTTCTTCCCCTGACAGAATTGTGTGTGCCGTTACACCTGACATTAATATATATATATATATATATATATATATATATATATATATATATATATATATATATATATATATAAAATATAATATTTATATATATATTTCAAATGCAATGCACACATAATAAAAAAAAACATATTTTAATTATAGTGTATTTTAGCATTAGATCTTTTTTTTTGTCATTATTTATTTGTATTCGAGGTGTTTTACTTTCTTACTGGCAACTGACTGAAGGAGATTGCTGAAGGAGTTGAAATCAGAAAGGAAGGTCTTGACGTACAAAAATAGATTTTCTTTACTACTTCTACATTTACATCAGTTATTTATAATATGACTATATACAAACCTACACTACAGATATAGCACTGAACAGAAAGCCTGTTGTGGGTTCAAAAGCACCATTGATTTGTTTTCGGGACATTTGTGGTACTGTATCATTGGTGTTTTTATAGCTGAAGTGTTTTCACGATTTCTCCCTCTCACACATACACATTGTCTCTTCTGCAAAAAGCACAGGGTTGAAGTGCTGCAAAACGCATACATAAACACACCCCTGAGCTATGCATATCACAACATTCTTTCTCTCTGTTACTGTTCCCAGAGAGAAAGTGCCGTTTAGCCCATACCTTAGAGGAAGGTATAAAATCCCCTCATGACAAACTCACCCTACGCCTCGCCATCTTCAGCACTGCTCAATTATTAATAGATGTACAGAGAGAATGTCGCATCTGATGGATGACGGACTGTCAGCAGGCATTTTGCAGGCACGGATCTGGCAGGCCCTGAGAACACACACTAGAGCTGACAGTGTAAAGACAGAGCAACGGTTTAAGGTCAAATACGCTCAGCGCTTCTGAGAGAGAGAAGAAGGGGGGTTATATGGGGAGAAGATGAGAGGAGAGGAATAGAAAGGGAGAAAGAGAGAGAGAGAGAGAGAGAGAGAGAGAGAGAGAGAGAAGGAGATAGTGCTGGAGTGTATTAGTCATCCTCTGACAGAGCCGAATGTGTGTATACGTGTGTGGGTTGATTTGACTTTGGGGAAGCCTGCACTTGAGGCCTCTGGAGTCAGGAGATGCAGTTTGTTGTGAACGTTGCTGTAAGCTGTTTCACTGGGGACATGTTTATATGCCAGGTTCAATTTTAAGCATCTGGCTGACTAAAAGAGAAAACTGGTGGAGGAAACAAACCTACTTAGAACGAAACTTGTTGACGAAAGTTAGGAGTCTGTTTTAATGCTGTACTGTAAGGTTTGTTTACCACAGTAGGATTATCTGATTACTATACAGTTATAACACAGATTTTTACTGAAGTAGAGTGCAGACAAATAACCAAAACCATTACAACAAGAACCAGAAATAGAGAGGAAGAATAATAGCAAAAAGATACAAACGTTAAGCAAAACCTAAGGATGACCAAGAACAAGAGAAGCAATCAGCTGCTGAGACACAGGAATTTATATATTGATACTCATCAGGGTGATATGTGACACAGGTGTGTGCAATAGAAAAAGTGATATTAATGATAAACAGGCATTCAGTGACCCTTCAGCAGTCAAGAAGAGGTCCTGGGCAGTCATTTTGCTGATCAGAGCCCATAGATCATCAAAGCTTCTTGAGGGCACAAGGAAGAGCATGACAATGGCAGAATGGTCACCACAAAGCCAGTGGGTAGAGTGAAGTCCAAGGCAGAGCGATACAGTTAGAGTGATTTTATCCTGTGAAGATAAATAATAAACACAGTGAAGCATGGAGGAGGAATGTGGTCCTGTGGGAGCAGCATCCAAGGTGGAGCCTAGTGGTGTATTGATGTCTGAGGTAAAGCAGAGGGCCCAGAAAGGCCAAGAATGTTGCAGTCTTGTCCTTTGTGGGGCAGAGGGGAAGGTTAACGCCCTAGCAGAGCAAAGTCTTAAAGCGAAAAGCAAGAAGGTACAGTTGGGCAGGCAAGGTGGAAAGCAATTCTTAGACAAGATCCATGAAATTGGGCACAATTATGAGTTGGTTCAGAAGGGCATCAATCTCAATCAAAAACCCACTCTTATGGTATAGTCTTATAATGATACTCTGCGGAGTGAAATGGGACACAGGTGCACATGTGACATGCTGGGTAATTCCTAAAAGTGCCCTTACAGCACTTTCATGACACTTCTAGCTGAGAGTGAATTTACATGGTCTGGAATGCGCAATTCTGCTTTTACTACAGTAGAATTCTGACAGTGAACACATGTTTAGCTTATTAATCAATAATCTGATACACATTTTAACAGTTACAGCTTGAAATTCTGTCAGAACCATATGATTATACAAAAATAATTATGACCAATCAGAATTCAACTGGGTTGTTGTTTAGAATCTTGTATAATTAATAGTATTTAGACTGTAAATAAATTAAATGAATCCATATGTAGTTATTCCTAGCTTAACCCCCTTGTAATAATTTTGTCGCCAAGACATTTGGCCCATCTCAATGGAAACAAATATGACAGTAAGGCAGTTAAAATAGGGGAGATGGTAGTTTAGTGGTTAAGCATTGGACTTTGAATCGGAAGGTCATAAGTTAAAATCCCGGCAGCTAGGTGGTCCAAAGTTTTAGCTAAATTAATTACTTTTCTATGACATTTCTTTCAGAGAATAGCTGAGTGCCTGCAACATTAATAGATGGAGTTTCCAGTTTAAGCAGTTTATAAGAGTATATAAAAAGGAGGGTTTTTTTTGCCACAGGAATGTTTTCAGGATGAAGAATGTTTTTTTTTTTGCCATTTGTTGATAATAAGGTACATTTTCAAGCATTGACATGAAGTAAGGAGTTTTTTTAATAGTATAACGTGGATATTCAACAATGTCTAATGTAACTAGAAACAGATAAAAAGTATGATTTTTAACCTAAATAAAGTAATAAAAACGTAATTGCTAGTATTGCCAAATCATTGTGGTGTAAAAGGGTTACTTCACTATATGCTACGTAAATAATATATTATTACATTTAGGTAAATGGTCAAGCGGGTAATACTCAGGTCCTCCACTCATTTCTGCTTTGTGTAAGAAACAAAGCACAGGCAGCACCCACATTGTTGCTAATGAGCCATCTTATATGTTGCTTTATATAAATGAAAACCTGCTGGTTTGGGGATGAAATGCAAGTTGTTGTTGTAGTTTTTTAAGCACGTTTCTGTTCATGCTAGTAAATAATGTATTATTACATTTAGATGAAAGGGCAGGGGGTCCAAGTACTCAGAGGCTCCACGCATTTCAAAGGTTTGGTTAAAGAAACAATGCACACTAAGCACCATCATTGTTGATGAACAAAGAGTCATTAAAACAAGCTAGGTTTGATTTTGTAGCGTTTTTTTAGCATTGTTTATGAGGTCGATATTAGTCTCTAACCTTTTCCCAAGCCAACCTTTGGACTAAACAAATTTGAGATACACAATTCATAGTTCTTATTAACCAGCTCTATTGTGTGGTTGTGCTCTGTCTCATGACCTCGAAGCACAAAGCATTTCTTGTATGCAATTCGAGTATGACACATGCACAAGATTATTGTGACCATTTGTAAATCCTACCAACCAGCCATGAGGTCATGTCTCCTTCTCTCTCTTTCTGTCTCTGTCAAAAATTCCGACATGCTTTTTCTCTCTCTTTTCTTTTTTTTTTTTTTTTGCATTGACATTCAAATCTCACATGTGCCTCACCCAAACCAAACAGAGGCAGGAAACAAGCATTGGCTTGTAAGCCAGAATGGCACATGGCACACTGATGCTCACACAGACTGTAACTCCAGTCGCCTTGTTGCTGCTGCTCATTCCAACCTAGCAGCACTCCGTCATCTCCCGACTTGTTAAGCCGCTTGACTGTTTGTCAGCCACGTCAGGAGTGACTGTATGACTCCACCGCTAATTGCCACCAGAGCTAAATTTAGTGAAGGCGACATGGATTCCTGATCACACACTGCAACTCTCGCTTTTACTCTCACTCTCTTGCTCTCTAGCTCTCTATAGCTCTCTTTTTTTCGCTCTCCCTGTCACCTGGGGAATACATGAACTATTCCACGTGTCAGAGTTGTCAGTCAGAGGGAATTGTAGGACGTCTCTCTGTCTCTGCAGGATCCTTTACACTTTGCCTGGGATAAACTCTCTCTCTCTCTCTCTCTCTCTCTCTCTCTCTCTCTCTCTCTCTCTCTTTCTCTCTTGTTTTTCTGTCTCTCAGCAAGGGTGCTATCTCAGTTCTAGCCTGTCCCAGACAACATGCAAGTCTAGTTCAAGATTCCAAAATCAGAACTCGGACAGTGTGAAAATTATTTAACGCTAACATCTGGACCAATGAACTCAAAGCTAAAAAAAATAAATTTTTGCTCAAACCTGCAAAAAATGTAAAGAAAAACCCTCATAAAATTTATAATGGTTTTAATAAATGCTGCAATGGTCCCTGTGGTTCCCTAGTGGAACGTTTTTCGTGGACAATTTGCACGTATTAGTGGAACGTTATGTTTAGTGGACACCATTAAGAACCAACACCGTTTATAACTTGTTGATATCGAATAGACACCAATATGGAACCATTGGGATGGTAATACACTTTTATATTTTAGTGGTTTTTAATGGTTTAATAGTAAAAACCATTTGAATTTCTACGATGTTTCTTTTGGACATTTTCCTGTTAATGTATAGGAGTATACACTCACTTTATTAGGTACACCTTACTAGTACCGGGTTGGACCCCCTTTTGCCTTCAGAACTGCCTTAATCCTTTGTGGCATAGATTCAACAAGGTACTGGAAACATTCCTCAGAGATTTTGGTCCATATTGACATGATAGCATCACGCAGTTGCTGCAGATTTGTCGGTTGCACATCCATGATGCGCATCTCCCGAACCACATCCCAAAGGTGCTCTATTGGATTAAGATCTGGTGACTGTGAAAGCCATTTGAGTACAGTGAACTCTTTGTCATGTTCAAGAAACCAGTCTGAGATGATTCGCGCTTTATGACATGGCGTGTTATCCTGCTGGAAGTAGCCATCAGAAGATGGGTACACTGTGGTCATAAAGGGATGGACATGGTTAGCAACAATACTCAGGTAGGCTGTGGCGTTGACACAATGCTCAATTGGTACTAATGGGCCCAAAGTGTGCCAAGAAAATATCCCCCACACCATTACACCACCACCACCAGCCTGAACCGTTGATACAAGGCAGGATGGATCCATGCTTTCATGTTGTTGTCGCCAAATTCTGACCCTACCATCCGAATGTCGCAGCAGAAATCGAGACTCAACAGACCAGGCAACGTTTTTCCAATCTTCTATTGTCCAATTTTGGTGAGCCTGTGCAAACTGTAGCCTCAGTTTCCTTTTCTTAGCTGTCAGGAGTGGCACCCGGTGTGGTCTTCTGCTGCTGTAGCCCATCCGCCTAAATGTTTGAAGTGTTGTGCGTTCAGAGATGCTCTTCTGCATACCTCGGTTGTAACGAGTGGTTATTTGAGTTACTGTTGCCTTTCTATCAGCTATGTGCGTGAAAATCCCAGTAGATCAGCAGTTTCTGAAATACTCAGACCAGCCCGTCTGGCACCAACAACCATGCCACGTTCATAGTCACTTAAATCACCTATCTTCCCCATTTTGACGCTCGATTTAAACATGACCATGTCTACATGCGTAAATGCATAAAGTTGCTGCCATGTGATTGGCTGATTAGAAATTTGCGTTAACGAGCGGTTGGACAGGTGTACCTAATAAAGTGGCTGGTGAGTGTATATAAGTCAGTATCACACATTCAGCAGCACTGTGGTAAAAAGCTGCTTTATGTAATAATGGGTTTATCTTAGATGCTGAACTTACATTTTTTTTTTATTGTTGCTGGATGTCTTTTGCAATTTTTGTAGCAATTACAATTTTGTATATTTTTTTACATTAGGGTAGTATGGAGACGGACGATCTGCTGTCATGACTCCTAATGGGAGCAGCCAAAAGATGATCATTTTTTTTTATATCCCACATTTTTGTTTTCAATTTCATTGAAAACACCTTACATATATCACTGTTCAACTTGCATTTACAACAAGCCCATGTGCTCCATAGTTTGAAATGTGTTTGTTGGTGTTGGTGGCATCCTCAGGATTGTAGCAGAAGTAAAGGATGTAGCCATGGATAAATAATGCTCGATCGCTCCATAAATCCTCCGAATAGCTCTGTTAAATTTCACCACGAACCAGGTTATGGAAGGTCAGCAAACATCTTTCTCCACTCCACAGCATCGCCCGTGTCTTATAAATCAACCTTTCTGAAATGTTTAAATGACACAACGTTAGACATGGGCTTTCATGTTAATTAATACATTTTTCATAATCTGTGTGAATGGCTAAATAAAAAGATTTGAAGGACGATTGATCTTGTTTGCCAGAAGAACCGTAAAAGATACAATCACACTAAAAGCATCGGCTGAACGCAAACAACGGGAAAGCCAAGGTTGGATAGCAGCTCGACACACATAATGGGACAATGTCATGTTGTTCAATACTTTAATGTTCGGTTAACAGAAAATATGATTTCACTTAGTTGAAGCAAAAGCTTTCAGCCTGTATGGTGAAGTCTTTACACAGACCTTTTCTTCTTCTTGATGTTCATATAATTGTACCAGATTTATTCTACCAGACTTCAAAGTAAACCTAGCACACTTCTAGATAATTGTAATTGGTTTAAATTTTGCAATGTCAATCATAAGTTCATACTAATGTGATAGATAGATAGATAGATAGATAGATAGATAGATAGATAGATAGATAGATAGATAGATAGATAGATAGACAGACAGACAGACAGACAGACAGACAGACAGACAGACAGACAGACAGACAGACACTTGGTGCTTCTCCAGTACCAGCAGAACTCATGCAGTCTCAGACAATGATGCTACCACCACCATGCTTGTCTATAATCAAGGCACAATTTTCTTGGTAAGCCTCACCAGTGTGTCGCCACACATGCTGGACACCATCTGAGCCAAACAGGTTTATCTTAGTCTCATCAGGCAACAGGACATGGTTCCAGTAATTCATTCTCTTGGACAGGTTGTCTTCAGCAAACTGTTTGCGCTCTTTTTTGTGAGCTAACTTCAGAAGAGGCTACTTTCTGAATAAGAAGGCCATGCAAACCGGCTGGTTGCAGTGTGTAGCATATGGTCCAACTATCGGACCACCCGTTTCTGCAACCTCTAAAGCACTGCTTGCAGCGCTCTTGCATCTGTTTTTTTAAGCCAGCTTCTGCACCTAAAACACAGCAAGAGGACTCAACTTTTATGATCGACCCTTGTGAGGCCTGTTCTGAGTGGAACCCTTGTTGGAAAACCTCTGTATTACCCTGGCCACTGTACTGTAGCTCAGTTTCTGGGTGTTACTGATCTTCTTATAGCCTCGGCCATCTTTGTGGAGAGCAACAATTCTAATTCTAAAATCCTTAGAGACTTTGCCATAAGGTGCTATGTTGAACATCTAGTGGTCACTATGAGAGAATTGTACTCAATGCACCAAATTCTGAGTGCTCTAATACAAGATACACACATTTCTATGGTTCTGTTAAGCAGACAAAAACATGAAGATGATGAAAGGACATGTGGTTTTGCATGGTTAAATGACATACAGCTGTTATCACTTAGGGTGTACTCACTTTTGTTGCCAGTTATTTAGACAATAATGGCTGTATGTTTAGTTATTTTTAGGGGACATTAAGTCTATACTGCTGTACAAGCTGCAAATTGACTACATTTTGACAAACTGACTACCCTTGAGAAGATCTACTACAATGGTTGCTGAAACGTGAGGGGTGTACTCATTTTTGTGAGATACTGTAGATATAAAATATGTAACAAATATATGAAAGAAATATAGACGATAGATACATTATATGAACAAAAACATTGTTGGGATAGAAGTTTAGATGTTTCTAGCCATATGCAGTTGTTCCCCAAACTGTTACCACACACTTGGAGGAACAATTGTAAAGGATGTCTTTGGATGTGGTAGCATGATTTTTTTGCCTTACTGCAAAACTTACTCTATTACCAGTTAAAAGTCACCCATTTCAATATGACTTGAGTGAACAGTCCTTTTTTTCAGTCATTTTACTCATATTGAAGTGCCAGAGCACTAAAAAGTTGCTCACAGGCAGCAGATGCAGGTAGGAGAGTGTTGAGGCACAAAATGTATTGGTGATTGTCATTGTAAATTAAAATATACCAGAGTAATTTTTACATATTTTGAATCATAAATGTAGTTAAGAAAAGAGTATCATTGTATCACTGATACAACAGTAAATCTATAAAGTAGCCAAAAAAATTAATTATACCATTGTGCTGTAATGAGCAAATCCACAAATCTCCACAAGCACACTCCAAAAATGTAGTGGAAATCTTCCCAGAAGAGTGGAGGTTAGTATAATAGCAAATGTGGACTATTTTATGTATTTATTGCACTTATTTAGTGCTATTAGCTGTATCTAGTGGGCAATTTTACTGTAGTTACTGCAACTAGCCGTGTATTTTTTTCTTCTGTTCAACTTCTAATAACTCATAAGAGTGATTAATACTATTTCCCTCAAACAGTAAAAGTTTGTAATACCATATGTTACCTGTTTTATTCTATTATTTTGCTCTAGATAAAATTCTGATGCCCAAAATTTCTTGCCTTTATTTTTTTTCACAAACAGAAGGCCACATTCACCCTGTGAAAATTCACACCATCTCCCTTTTATGCTGTTGTATTCATTTATTTTGAGGCAAGTGCAAGAAAGGATAATAGAAAAAAAAGACAAGAGGAAAAAAAAAACCCATCAAAACCTGTGTGTCAGGAACTACTCCGAGAATCACCACCTTCACCGCCTCCTCTAGAAGAGCGCACAGAACATCAAATGCTCCCAATCACCAAACGGATAAAGAAGAGCCCAGGCTAATCACAAAACTTGTCATTTTCTCCCAGCTTTGGTGAAAGTCTTTCTTTCTTTTTTTCTTTTCTTTCGTGAAGCAGGCCATTAAGAAAAGATTGAATCCTACAAGACTGACATGGTAATGTAAATATTGCTGGACAGAGCTATGCCTGTCTTACGTGGAAAGAAAAAGCTTTCAATTAACTGCACGCATGATGAAATTGCTGTTTGCCATGTTGGCAGAATGCCCTTAGAGCAAAACACTGTTGCTGGGTTTTCCTTTCATTTGATACCTGTCTGTATACACTACTTTATTTCTGTATGGTCTGAATTGCGATCGTGCAACAGTTGAAACGCGTCACAATTTTACAGCTAGGTTCTTGGTTTCTTCACTCATTGTACTTTTTTCTTCTTAATTCCTTTGTGCTTTGAGTCCTTGTTTGCTTGGTTGTAATTTGCTTGACTTCCTGTCCTCCGTTTTTAAGATCTTTTGCCACCTTGCCTTCTTTTTTTCTGGACGTCTTGATGCATTGTCTTTCTGTTGGTACATTTAGTCCCTGTCTTCAAGAACTTTGCTTCATAGTCTTCCTACTTTTTGGGTTGCTTGATTCCTTGACTCATAGATTCTCACTGTTTTGACTCACTGTAATTTTTCTACTTGATACCTAACGACTCCCTGAATCGAAGACACTAGACTAGAGCTTTGATTTCCTTACTCCTTGCCTTCTTTTTTCTCTGTTTTGTGACAATTTGTCTCCCAGGTCTTCTTTTCTTTGATTTGTAGACTTGTGATTGTTAGTGTTGTAAACTTTTTTCCAACAAACACCAAGAGACACATTTCTTGATATACTTTGTAGAACAAGCTGACAGAAATGCAGCTGTGTTACCCAAATCTGAATTTACATGATATTCCTTGTGTAAGTATTGATGAAGTATTTATTTTCTATTATATACACACATTCGAAACACACATGCTAATATTAAGACATCTTAGTTAGATGAATAGACCAAAAAAATTTATTATATACAAAAGAAACATAAAGCAGTTCAAGTCATAAAGCAGTACAGGCACCAAGTCATACACCCCCCAAACACACACACACACACACACACACACACACACACTCAAACACACACACTCCTCAATCAGTATCTGAAGGTAGAGATTCAAAGTAGCTTCACTGCCAGAGCTTTAAATAAGGAATGAGAGAAAAAAACTGAGAGTGAGAGTGTAAGACCTTTGCTGTAACCTTGCTCTTGGCTACAAACACACTGACATTGGCTTGCTCAAAGCACTAGGGTGCTGCCCCACTCAATTCTACTTTATCACTGACCAAACACTTAAGCTTTAGCCCCGAAAGCCCACTAAAATTTATGAGACAGATCACAAATACTACTCCATCGTGGAACTCAAAGGTATTTTTTCCAGGCCTGGATTTTACCAAATTGAAATTACTCAGACAATTTACACCTGAATATGAATATAAAACTGATTTAAATTGCAGCCATCACTAGAACTGCTGTTCTAGAAAATGAACACCGTCTGATCAATTAGAAGTGAGACAATAGAAAAAAATTTGGTAAGATTGTCTTATGTCCATCTCATTAAGTTTAAATTTTAGTTTCATTGTCTCTCAGAAATTTTTATTATAAATTTTGCTTTGGATTCAAAGTTTTTTGTTCTTTACCCAGAAAAACAGGACCTGCCATGTAATATAAATTAGGCCTTGGTATTCATTTAATACGATCTCCATCAGCTTAAGCAAATGATTCGTGTTTGTCTTTGGAGCATGTCATGCTTGCATTGATTTGTCCTTAGGCTTTATTACTCCTGTCACAAAACAATGGATTGGCTTGTGTATAAACAGATTTAGGCACAGCCACCACAACACCCCCCCCAAACACACACACAAACACAGTCCCAAACACACATAGACGCTTGAACAGAATTTCAGTGAATCACAAGACAGATCAGTGGAAGCCAATGAGGTATGAAATGTGAGTATTGAGGCCCTCAAACATACACAAACATGTGTTTGATTATTGTCCATAAGTTCTCACACCGTGCGAATCCAGTGAATGCCTGAGAATGCAAGTGTGTAAACGAAATCCTAAGCAAACAATGCGGTCGAAAGCCGCTGCAAAGAAATGAATCGTAACACTACAACAATTGAAGTAGGAATCAGCTATTGTAACTGTAAATTGTATAAATTAAACACTTTTTGAAACACAAAATCTAAAAAAAACATGCATTAAACAATTCCATGCACAAAATGTATTGCTTTGTAGGCCAACACTGATTTTCTTCTCAAGCTGATTTTCTTCCAACAAGAAGGATTTTCTTCCTACAGGCTATTCAGTCTATCAACCAGGATAATACCTTAGACTAGACCTTGGACTTGTTACACCACATCCATTACCTAAAGCCTGTATTTTTTTTTCTTTCTTAATACATATGCATATATTGCATACAACAATTACAATAACAACTGCAAACATCTTGCACACCTGCATTTTATTCATAATAATTATTCCAATATTTCAAAATAAATCACATGGGTTTTTTTTTTTAACAATGACCTTCTATATTTTATATGTATTTACTATGTGCATAGAATTTTTTTTTTCTTCTTACCTGTACAGGAATTATGTAAATAGTTTTTTTTTATTATTATCATTACATATTTTAATATCACAATTAGTCGCTACAAGCATTTTCTCTGCAGGTCAGATTGTGTATGGTTGTGTATGTGACCCAGGAAGGGCATCCAGTGTAAAAACATGTACCAAATCAAACATGCGGAAGGTCCTAAAGTCTCCCTAGTGGGAGAAGCTGAAAGAAAGTTTAACCCTTATTCTTCAGGGAAGATGTTCCACTAAATTTTGGAGTGTATTTGTGGATATTTTGCACATATAGCCACAAGGACGTTAGCAAAGTCAGGAACCGATGTAGGATGAAGAGGCCTAAGGTGCAATCAGCATCTGAATTCATCCCAAAGGTGTTCAGTAGAGTTGATGTCAGAGCTCCATAACAGCCCACTCAAGAACTTCCACTCAAACCCAAGTAAAGCATATCTTCATGGAGCTGGCCTTGTGCACAGGGGCTGGAACAGGTTTGGGTCTCCTAGCTTAGGTGAAGTGAAAATGAAATGCTACCAAACCCAAAGACATCTTATACACTTGTGTGCCTCCAGTTTTGTGGTTACAGTTTCAAACGGCTGGAAACATCGTAACACTTTAGTCTATTTAGTGTATATGTAAATATAATACCATTTTCTCCAATCATAGAATCATGGAATTGTAGACAGATTTTGTTTAGCCATGCATTACAAAACAATAACTCTAAATTTTTTGTAAATGAGCAAGCAGAACTCTTCTACACTAGGTGTTGGGATAACCCAAACACACTTCGAATTTGATGCTAC